>NW_015650019.1:8365-25659 GCF_001515625.1 Sinocyclocheilus rhinocerous | reverse complement strand
TTTCTCGATGTGAAGGAGCTAACATTAGCTAACCGTTTTTCCATTCTCCGTGTTTCTGAAAATGAGTGTTTTGCCATCAAATTAAAGTGGTGACTCAGCTCAAGGAACATCCTATTCAGCTTCCATAAACTAATGCCGACGAGGTAATATCTTTTATCCAGTAATGCAGCCTTATGTTTTACATACGTGGTTACTAAACTGCAGTGTCTACCCTGGCTATAGTTGAGCTGTGAAAGTGTAGGCCTGCAATGTTTTGAATTGTAACAGCTGATAAATACGTTTTAGTCGTGACACATGAGAGTGCGTGGTTTTCAGCTTAAACATTTTTTTTTCATTCTCAAATCACACTAACATTAGCTGTTATCTTATATTAAATTTTTTTCTCTTTAATGTCAGGTCACGATTTTGATAAAAGTGCAACCCCAGCAAACATTGGTCCGACGGCAACGTCGTGTCCCTGGCCAAAAATAGTCGCGGTAGGACGGCATAAATCGGTAAAAATATGTAACACAGAACATTTCCTAAAAATGCATTCAGATACGTTTGTACATCTCTACAGTTCTCTGGGGTTGCATGTATAATTGTTACCTTGACTTTTAGCTACGTGTAGTACAATATGTATACCCTGTTGTGAATCAGTTCCCAGCAAACATGCCCCTTTGGGGCCCGTGTGGGCCCACTGCGGACAAAAAAATCTTCCCCGCGTGGGCAGCCCGCTGTGGGCCCCAATACCGGCGTGAAATGCGGGGCACGTGTGGGTCCCACAGTGTGGGGCCCGAGTGGGACAGTCCAAAGTGTGGGCTGGCCCACACAAAGCAGAGTGAGCCCCCATTGGGGCCAGTTGTGGGTCCATAGCATGCTCATATTGTGCTGGCCCACAGTTGGCCCGCAGTAGAGCAAAGTGTGGGGAAAAGTGTGGGCATACTGGGCAATGTGTGGGGAAAGTGTGGGCATAATGTGGGCATGTTGTGAGACACATTCTTTAGGCCAACAGTATGCCCCTAGAGTGTGTCCTGTGTTTCCTTAACAAATAAAAAAGATAGTTTGGTCCAACAGAATAATTTACACCTCTTGGCCCCAGTTGCCCATAGAATATCCAACTTTCCCAAAAACTTGTTTAGGGCCATGGCTTGGTTGTATTTCATACCTGCATAATACCACAAAATTACTATTAATTCATATGCAGGACAATTCATAATAATAATGATGATAATAATAATAATAGTAATAATAAAAGTTATAGTAATAATAATACAGACATTTATTTTAAAACATCAATTCAAAACAGCAAAAAACACCAAGAACCACAGAACACATAAAACAAATAGTAAATTAAAAATAATTCCCCTCAGGGGCACCAGTGCGTTTTCCCAGTGCTTGCCATCCCCCATCTCTGTCCCTGGCATTACGAAGCCAAGTTTTGATGTCGGCTTCTGCCTCACTTGCTGTGGCTCGGCTACATTTGGTCACAGCGTCTAAGTAAAAAAGAAAACAACCGGATTACGAATGTTAAAATCTAAATAAAGGTTCTTCAAGTACTGTTTAGACATTTTAGCCTGAGAAAGTTTCCCAGTACTCTGAAATTTTTTTGAGGCACTAAGGAGTTAAACTTGCACTTTGATTGGGGGAACCTCGGATTTGTTTTGTAGATAAGAGTTTAAGGATTGTTACAGGTGCACAGGCCGGATTTACCTCATATTGTGACATTAGCAAAATAAATTTTTGACCCCACCATTACGACCTGCTGTCGGTCAGAAACCTATGACCAAAAGTACAGGCTATGACATGACGACACATGCTAGTGTAAAACACTATGCTGTCAAAAGTCTGTATGATTACACAAAGTGTGTCATCCAGTACTGACAAATAAACAGAGATATCTGGGTACAGGTAACATAAAGGTACATTAAACTTTGTTCATTTACAGAATACCAATATATTTTTCCAGTCACACTTAAGGTTCAATTCTCGCTATTAACAAACCATTAACTACGCCTTTTGTCTCAATAAACTCCTAATTTGCTGATTATTAATAGTTAGTGAGGTAGTTGTTAAGTTCTGGATTCTACGAACCAGTCTGTGTTTTCCGCATCGTGGAAATTATAGGGCCGTATGTCTCAGAGTAGTCGGTGCAATTTGGGAAAGAAATCAATTAAATCTGTATGTGGATGTGTGTAAATATTCAAACGTAATCCCCTTTGTAATCGTTAACATTTTCATAAGTAACTGTAATTTAATTACACATTTTTTCTTAGTAACTGTAACTGATTACAGTTACATTTATTTTGTAATTAAATTACGTAACGCCGTTACATATAACTAGTTACTCCCCAACACTGCTCATTACATACATTTTGTTAATTTTAAACAAACAAAAAAGTTTCACAGTACACTTTAATCCTATAGGTTTTTATTATCTGAAAGTTCACACTCTAGGTACTACTTTCACCTGTGTAAGTTATATAATCAATGCGAAAACAAAGAGACTCACTTCCTTTTCCGATTAAACTTTCCCAGCATACTGTCACTTTCAGAGTTGAGACAAGAGGAGGTCTCAGCCCTTTTAGCCTTCTGTCTGGCTTTCTCATAATCTGCTACAGAAGAAGAAATATACGCAAAGTTTCAGGACTGTGAAATATGATGAGCTGAACATTCGTCATCACAGTTTTAGAAATGACAAATTCTTAATGCACTCTTTCATACACAAGGTCAAACTAAATATTGCAAGCTGTTACCTAATTTTGTTAGACCTTCAACAAATGATCACAAAGGTTCACACAATATATCTATAATTAAGAATTACAGTAAACAGCAGTATGTGGATTAATTCTAAAGATAAAGACTTCTAAAAATATGCAAACACTTTATATAAACAACAGATTTAAATCTGGCTTAATTTTAAATTGAATTAGTTTTTATTGACAAACACTGATCACTATCCTCTCTGGTTTATGCACATCAAGCATTTGAGTTTTAATTTAGCTTTTTTTTTCTATGCTATATGTATGCATGTTGATCAATGTTTATATGTCAGGAATATTAAGTGAATGTGTTTCTTTGTAAGAACTGACTTAAATGCCTTGATGTCTGTATGTACTTCTTTAAAATGTTGATTATCTAGAGTAGACTTTTAATGGACAGACACAAATATAAGGGAAGAGTAAAAATATAACTTCATTTATGTACTGAAAAAAGTCACATGGGTTAGGAAATGAGATAAAATGAATTGTCCCTTAAAAGGGACAGATCTAAAAAGACCTAAAACATTTTTTTAATTATTATTTCTCCCTAAACTTATTAAAATGACGTGTCATCTTTCTTTCATTTCAAATTCTCAATCAATTCAAATTAAAACAGTATCAACCACTTTTGATGTTACAGCATCTGAAGTAATTTAGATGCATGTACACAAACTGATTAATTTAGGCCAAAGTTGGCATTTATTTACACTGTAGTTACAGCTGCATAAAATGCTATGAGAAAGATGTTTAAATATAACTTTTAGGATGTAGAAATATGAAATGTTGAAATATGTGAATCAAAAATCGTCAATAGGTGGCGTCAAGTCACTGTATAAATGAGTGACTCTTTAAATCATTAACTTAAATGATTCGTTCAAAAAGTAGCGAAACGCTACTTTTGATCATTTGCACATATACAGCTTGCTGTGGCGTTATTTGGAACTATTTTCGGTTGGCAATTTTGTGCCTAAAATGTACGTCACTTAATATTAATTAATTGTTTAGACTGCTGAACTGCATTTTTTTGCTCATTTGCAATCATGCTGTTATCTGAGTGAAAAGAGCAGTAGGCTACATATGCATGTATGTATGTGTATGTGTATGTGTGTGTGAGCGCAGTAGGCTATTTATTATTTAGTCATGTATGTATTGTGCTCATTTGTTTTGATTTCTCATTGAGAATCTCTCACACAGGCATGCGATCCGATACATTTGACATTTTAATCGGATTTCTTGTGCGCTCGGTTCACTTGCCCCTTCAAAACTTCTAGGCTACATCATTTACAACGTTCATGTCGACCTTTGCTGTCTTGTATAAAAACATAAAACAATGTAAAACATTAGTCAATATGTGTAATGAACACTTTATTTATATGGAACTGTGCGTTTTGCACAGACTATTGCAAACAACACTCAAAATAACACAATTTAAATGAAATGATCAACAGCGGACTCCAGCAGTTCAAGTTGTATATTAGCTCCCTTTTTTAGCAAGCTTCTTTTGTTCCACCGTAAAAATGTGGTTGTTATAACCACCAGTGACCTCAGTGTATTTTTAAAAAGAACTGTTGCACCAAAAAAGTAGTTAACGTCACAAATTCAGCGGAGTTCTTTTATATATTAGCTCCATGCCTCACTCAATGTCTTTTTAAAGGTAGCCTGTATGCATGGAGAAAGTTAACATTATGTTTGCAACTGAGATAATGTTTTGTCATTTTAGATCTTAATTAGAAGTTATACATTATTCTAGTTTACAGATTAAAGAGATATATACATTAATTCATTGTTGCGCTAAATCTTGTGTTATTGATAAAAAAAACAACAAAAAAAACAGTGTTACACCTGCATTCTATCTAATTGATACTACAATTAGGAAACTTTGTTTTGCCCCTGGAAATATAAATATTAATAAAAGTATCCGTTCTTTACTTCAAAAAGACATTGCCAACACTCCAAACTGTACCGTTTATTGGAACAGACTTAAAGGTTTATCATGGAAGGCAATTTGGACCTTGCCAAACAAATACCTATTGGTAAGCAAAGTGAAGTAACTTTTTTCAAATTTTACACAGACACTACCCAGTAAATAATTTTCTTGTTATTTTTAAAAATGATATTGATTTGAACTGTTCTTTTTGTAGTATGTTGACAGACTTTGTTTAAAGGGGTCATATGATGCCTTTTTAAAGATCATTATTTTGTGTATTTGGTGTAACAGAATATGTTGACATGCTTTAATGTTAAAAAAACACATTATTTTTCAAATACTGTACATGACAAGCACAGTCTGCTCTGATTGGCCAGCTGACCCAGTCCATTGTGATTGGCCGAACACCGCAAGCACTCGTCGGAAATGTAACGCCCCTTACCATAATCGCGAGCTTCATCTTTCAAAATAAATGTAAAGACAGAGCCTGAAATAGTGATGGGAAGTTCGGATCGTTTTACCGACTCGGACCTTTGAGTCTCGTTCAGCAAAAGGAGAGATAAAGGCTACATTGCTAATTTTGTCCACTAGAGAGAGCAAAGGATAAGAAATCTAAGTCTAATCTTTTTCTATCAGCCTCCATAATTTTAAAGGACAAATGCATAAGTTAATATTTAGTGCACTGACAATACAGTTTAATATAACTAGTTTACAAAGAAAGTTGTGAAACACTTGTAGATCTTTAAATGTTTACCTTTTATATACCCCAAAATTGAAAACATTTGTCAGGTTGCTTGCTGTCCATTTAAAATGAAGGGACAACTTTATTTGCCTCTATACATAAAAAGCATTATTTTTATTTCTATAAAGACTCTTATTTAGTAATGTATGAATAATGTAACAAACATTTATGTTCAAGACTAAAATCATAACAGATATCTTATGGATATAACGTAACATAAACTCGGAAGTGCCCACAGCCCAGGACTTGTGGCTATGTTTTATAACTTGGTACTGTGAAACTTGACTTGATCCTTAGCAGGAACCAACATTTGTGTGCATTGTGACTTGAGAGTTGAATCAAGACTTGATGGTAAGGACTTGGTTTTGGCTTGAACATATTTGACTCCCATCTCTGCCGGTATTGTCCCTGATAACCAACATAACTGGTATTATATCGTGGCAAGCCTGTAGCAAATATTTGAAGACGATTTTCAAGGTAGGATGCTTCTGTTTTCCTATCTAAATTTAGGCTGTAGTCCCTGGCAACTGTGCATTAAAAGATTTTACAATGGCCAATCTGAGGTGTTTAGAATCCGATCAACAGTGTTCAAAATGCTTGTGGGAAATGCTGGTATTGTCACATTTTTAAAATTAAAGTACCGACTGGTACCAAATTCGGTACTTTTTAGAACCCTATATTTGAATGCCCATCCCAAGTGTGGATTAAATCGTTTTAATGCACACCTTCCAGCCAATCAGAATTGAGTGTTTAGACAGACCATGGTATAAGATAATACACTTTGGAAATGTTATTCTGCAATAGCGTTTGTTCTACATGATCCTAACTTAAATTGGATAAGAGAATTCTAAAGTTAGGATTGTTCTGTAATATGCCACTAAGTTTGTGTATTGCATTACTTATAAAATATAGATAGTACAATTTTATAATACTTACTCTTTTAGCAGTATGAGCCAAAAACAAGAGGAAGCAGAGTCTGTAAAAAAAAAAAGAAAAAAAAAAAAGGAAATATAACAATATATTGCAGTTACATGTAACTCAAGAAACGCTATATACATGAAGACAAACTAGATACTGATATAATTAATCAATTACAATTTCACATAAAATAACAATCCATTTAATGTACTTAAGATGTTACTTATAACTTACTGCATGAGAGCATTCAATGATATATATGAAAATAACTGAAAGAAAAAAACAACAACACTTACACAGCAACAGTAAAGATGCAGTAGTCTTGGATGACTCTTAAAAGCTGTTTATGCAGATGCTGTTAACACACACACACACACAAAACATAATTAAATATAGTTCAAATATTGCTGTACAAATTAAAATAAATTTGTCATTGGGGTTGGGGAGTAAAATTTATATTTTACTATAGAATTAATTTCATTTCATAAACAAGATAGATATTTATTAGGAGAGTGAGTGATTCTGTCTTTTTCTTTATTTTTCTGTTGCCACTTTTAAGAACTCCAGTTTATTTCCAGTGTAAACTGTTAAGATGAGCATTTTGACAAAATTGTGTATATTTGACAATTGAAAAACAATATGCCATAAAATAACTCAGTCAGGGACTAGGGTGTGTGTCAGACAGCATGTGAGCACAACATTGACATTTTTTTAAAAGAATATTTTACTTAACTCTTCATAACATCAAGCACATCCTGCGCTTCATGCAACTTTTCTTTTCATCAAATAATCATAAAAAAGGCACTTTAAAATACATTTAACACAAAATAGTTATATAAAAATATTAAACAATACAACTGAATTGATAGTAATGTGAAATATTTAGAAAATATTAAAAATCTTACTGTTCAAAAACTTTTAACTGGTAGTGTACATCCCTTTAAGTCAATCTTGATGACTGTAACTTGCTGCATGCTGATGTAGCTGTGATTGATCCAAATGCAAATACTTGGAAAGTGTCTGACACTCAGTCCAAAAGTGTACTTACAAAGCCAAAGATGCTCTGTGATGTTGCTCTGAAAAGAGCCGTTGGGGTCTGTTAAGCTGCTGCTGACACAGAAACAGAGGGAAGACACTGTATACTGTACAAATTGATATGTATTGATTTTTCATACATGGCAAGTTAGAGATGATGTTAGATTGTGAGTGTGTGTGTGTTTTAAAACATATTTAAGTCAATCTTGATGACTGTAACTTGCTGCATGCTGATGTAGCTGTGATTGATCCAAATGCAAATACTTGGAAAGTGTCTGACACTCAGTCCAAAAGTGTACTTACAAAGCCAAAGATGCTCTGTGATGTTGCTCTGAAAAGAGCCGTTGGGGTCGGTTATGCTGCTGCTGACACAGAAACAGAGGGAAGAAAAGGTAAAACATTACTCAAACATTGCATGCTGTACTAATTGATATGTATTGATTTTTCATTTATAATTAGATCAGTTATGAGCATGTCAAATGAGAGATGCAGGATTACTATTTATCACTTACAACAGTCAGATGTCAGTTAACACTAAAAAAAGAAGGAAAAAAAACATTATTTTCATTGCATAAACCAAAAGTTATTAAAGGCTGTGATTTATGAATATGACAGTATATTACATAACTTATTTGGTGGTCAAAATAGGAAGAATAGAGACCAGTACTTTAATGAAACCTTCCAAACCACAAAAAAGTTGTATTAAGTCACAGTAAAAAGTATATTTTTATTGAAAATAATTAGGCTTATAATCTCACTTGAATTTACATTAATATAACTTTTTTTGTGTATTCACAGGCCTAAATGTTTTACTTATATTGTGCATTTTAATTATTTAAAAATCATTATTATTATTATTATTATTAATGGTAGCCGATTTTATAAAAGCTCTCATGTCTCCCGATCCTCCTCTTTCAGCGCGAGACGGAGCTTACGCACTTTTGAGAGAGCGAGAGCGCCGCTAAATGCTCCACTTTCAGTCAGGGAGCAAATATTTTCAATAATAATTTACGGACTGCCTAGTATTAATTGACGGACTGTAAAATTAACTTTAACTACGTTACGTTGATCGACATGAATAGGTTTTCTGAGCAGATATTCTGCATTAGCGCAAATGACGTCACGCAGATGTAACGACATTAACGGAAATTGATGGGGCTAAAGTGTGAACGGTAGCAAAAGCCACTGTTTATGTGAACAATACAGGTTTTATGATAATTTAGTGGGTTTTATATCTGAAAGTGTCTGTTATTCATATTTTTGTGGTTAAAATTGCCAGCCTGAGAAAAACAAACTGTTCCCTCAGACGTTTGTCCTTTATAGTAGTTCTGGATTTTATTATTTTTAAGTGTTTTCTTAATATTTGTAATTGTATTTGATATTTGTATTAGAGTTATACGTTTTGAAAGTTATTTAAATAAAAAATTGTTTTAAAAAAGTACTTTAACTTACCTCAGGAAAACTCTGTCAAGCACAGATCGAAGAACGAAGAAGTTGAACTGAGCGCGAGTGCTGAAGACCCCATCTTATACCCACTGCCACGTTCTTTCGCGGGCTTTGCATGTGAGGTCTAAAGTTTTATTTCATTTCTTATTTTATATATATATATATATATATATATATATAATTATAATTTTTTTTATATAATCCAAGAAGTACATTTATGTATAATCTCTATTATTTAAATGATTGTGCGTGTGGATTTTTCTTTTTTCTTTTTTATTGTGGAAAATATTCATATAAAAATGTATTTGCTGTGGTCTCCCATATAGACTTGACTACCATATGTTCACCTTGCAAAGTTTTTATTATTATTTTTCCCCTAATGTGCCAAAGAAGCCAGTCAATCACCTCACATAAGTTTATATATCAAAGCGCGAAATAAACTATGTGCGCGGAAACAGTAGCCTACTGTGTTTGTAGCGCGTGCTCTTAAAAGGCGCCAGCGCGCGCTGTACCCTCTATCTATTCCTATCAAAGCGCGAATGAAACTACATGCATGCAATGTCGTGGTCAGTTTAGTCATGAAGTTACCAAAAAGGCGATTAAAGCTACCTTAAAGCTGTGCATACATGTAATGTATTTTAGGCTATATGAGTCTTATTTAAAGAACATGTTTTTGAAATGGTTTTCAAAACTGTTCTGGAGCATCCTAGCACTGTTTCCCTCATCTAACACACCCGATTCAACTCAATTAAATTAGTAGAGACTTTAAGACCTGAAGTGGGTCAGAAAAGGTAAAGAGATTTAAGAGAAAATATGATGCGTGTCAGATCTGCGTCAATGCTGCTCTTGAAGAAATAGCAGAACAACCTACTAACCAGCTGCTGTGATGTCTGTTCATCAAAGAACAAAAATCAAAAAGATTAAATCAATAACTTTTATAGCTTTGAAGGATTCATCTATATTGATGAATTTAGTGTTTGATAACTTCAATTTCAAATACAATTTCTGCATATTACTGCTGAAGGGCACAGGTAAATGACATTTAGTGGAGACCAGGTGGTTGTAACAACACCATTTCCACCTATCAGGGATAAGCTGAGTCCTACAATAATTTCATTATTTACCCACTTCCCCCTGAACTTATATGAATGGTTGTCAAGGCTGTAGATAGAAATGCAGATTTTATAAAGAAAATACTGATTTTGGTGTAAGAATAATTTTTTTTTTTACCAAAACTATATTTAGCTTACTTACTTAAAATCATATAACTTACATTAGAATAAATATAGATTCTCAGGCAAAGTGTGATGCATTTTTAAACTGCTAATTTCAAACCATAATGCTAATACAGCTAACTAAACATTGGATGACAGGGGTGGGGTAAGTTGTAACACATTTTAGCATTCCCTTACATAGAACTGAGAACGTTCATGTTGTCTATATGGAGATTTTTTGGAAAGGAAATGTGGGTAAAATGTGCCCAATGCAGTTTCTGGATCCACCAAGGGTTAAAAACATTGGTTTGACACCATTGTGACTCTGATTGAGAAAATTCATTGATACAAAATCAGATCCATAAAGAAAAAAAGTTGTACATTTATTCAAAAGTTTTCAAAAATGCAAATTAGCAATAAAGAAAATCATAACTTGAAGCTGAAACATTAAATTTTAATATTCATATTTAATCCAATCATTTTACAAATAAAATGAGTAATATAAATTTGGTCAAAACCAATCTAAGTCAATCTAAAACAAACTGAATACATCTAAAACTATCTGAAATGAATAAATCTTAAGCAAAGTCTAGATGCACACAATAGTTAGAGTGAGAAGCATGAAGTGAGAAGTAAGCAAAAAGGAGAAGTAAAGAAGGGTGCAGTTCATACACTTCTTATACCTTAGTAAGATCAGATAAGAAGAGGGGTAAGCTAGTGACTAACAGAGCACACAATGTTTCAAGGGTCAGTCATGACCTTATAGATCGTGATTGCAAATACACAAGCATTGTGGTTTTTCACATATTTGAACCTAAAATGAGGTTGCATCTTTTGACAAGTTCAGGCAAGGGAGACTAGGCTGCAACATTTAGTACATATATATATATATATATATATATACACACACACACACACACACACACACTGTAAAATCCAATAGTTTACCTAGATATAATTAGTTATCTTTACTAGTTGTTATACTTACTAGGTTTCATTAAGTTACAGCTAATTTTAAGGTGAATAAAACAACTAACTTTCTGCTACGAGTAACTCACTTAAAATATTCAAGTAGCCACAACAAAACGGATTATATTAATTGACCAGTGGGAGGCAGCAGTGTGCTAATGTAATAAGGAAGAGAGCAGATTTAGTTCTTCATCAATGGTCCACACTCCAGCCCAGTAGGAATGCACCTATTGTTTGTTTGCCAACCGCCATAAAACTCCAAAAGAAGAAGAAGAAGGAAGAGAGCATGCGCAACAATCAATACTGTTTTGAATTTGTGCGCCCAATTTGCTGAAACTGGGAAGAAGAAGAGAGACTGCTTGCATTTTTCAACCGGAAAAAATGCAGATTACTTCTATATATTAATAATAATAAGGTAAGTTTCAAAAATAATCGTTTGTGAATGTATCTTTCTGTAGTGGTGGGCAGAGCGAGGCTTCGTGAAACACTGAAACAGTGGAAGCAAATGTGCCGAGGCTTCGAAACAATTCGACACCCGTCTCTATGGTGACACCTAGTGGTCATTTTCAAGTATTGCTCTGAAAACACGCACCGCAATTGGTGCGGCCAACTCAGTGCCATTTTAAGTTCATCGTACTGCTGCTACATCCACTTTTTACAAGAAGCATACTCTAAATTAAATAGTTTTTTCTTTGTTTCAAAATTTTTGTAATACAAGTTGAAACGGCATTGAAAAACAGAAAAATACATTACCTTTAATTTTGAACTGTCACTATCCTAAATTATGTGTAATTGTATGTGTGTGATGAATAGAACATTGTTTTCATTAATTTGTAATGGATGTTTGAAGCACTTAAGTTACTGGAGTAATGTTTCTTGTGTTTTTTTTTTTTTAAGGCAATCTGTTTGCATGCTTTTAGCAAGTAAATTAGATTGCTGTTCAAGTAAATACAACTAAGAAATTCCAAGTTGCAGGAAATATTACATTAGTTAGCTCAACTTAAATGAGTTGTTTGAAATACACACATGGTATAGTGCACTTAATCATTGAGTTGTTGAAAATAGTGATGCTGAGTTTGCAGAACTTGCATTTAAGTTTACATCACTAAATAAACCTTTGTTAGTACACATTTCTATTCTTATTTCACTTGTTTTTTTTAAGGCAATCAGTTTGCATGCTTTTTTGAGTAAGGTTTACTAATTTAAATTTACAGTGTGTGTGTGTATATATATATATATATATAGACAGACACACACACTTTTATGATCACCATGTTATGTAGTATGGCACCAACATTTTAGACTATTCTCAATTTCAATACCACAGCAAAAGTACTACTTTAACATTATTAGACATTATAAAGACAAGTTTAAAAAATATATATATTAAGACAAACTTTATTAAAGACAAGTGAGGAGTCCATAAAAAATAACAACAACAAACAAATTAACAGCACACATAAATAAATAGAACAAAGATACAAATTAAGCAATTCTTTTCAGGTTTGAGTTTTCCAGGTTTGTAGGTGTTCAGGTACAGAAATCGAATAATCAAGTATAAAATAACTTTGCTTAGTCTTCACTTTTTAAACTAACCATAGATTAAACCTTGTTAAAACTAGTTTTTCAGTCAAAATCAGTGAGTGATTTTCTTTAAAATCCCTTGAATGTTTAAACTGACAAGGCTAAAAAAAACGTGTAAATGATCAACTTTTGTGACAGATTTGTCACTGGCCTCATCGGGCCACTGACAAATATGTCAGCTGTCCTGAGCATCTTTCATGCAAGCCCTGGGCCATTAGGCAGTTCTTACTGTCAAGCCTAGCCTTATGAATGAAATAAATTATTCAGTGGTTCACTCACTAAGACAGTGGCCTTCAATATTGTTTTCTTTGATAACAATTTCACACAAAATTGTTTCATCACAAAAATAGATGAGTAAACTTCTTCATGAGTGTATGTGAATTGAAATGAAGTACAAGTAGTACTATCTATCTATCTATCTATCTATCTATCTATCTTTTTAACTAGGGCACCTGTTCTCCAAAATGTCTATGCATGTCTTTAGTGGAAACGTCTAAATGAAGTCATGTACTCTTATTTGTTTTGCCGAACAGCTTCACACACAAAAAAAAAAACATATGGACCTAAAGGGCAATACTAAGTGGGCCCCACATTGGCTAACCCATACGGGGCCTGTGTGGGTTTTTTGTGGGCAAGCCCACAGTGGGCTTGCCCACAGAATACCCACATAGGGGCCCCAAAGGGAAAATCCAAGTGGGCCCCGCATGGGCTTACCCACACGGGGCCTTTGTGGGTTTACTGTGGGCAAGTCCACAGTGGGCTTGCCCACAGAATACCCACATAGGGGCCCCAAAGGGAAAATCCACGTGGGCCCCTCATGGGCTAACCCACATGGGGCCCACTTGGGGTTTAGTGTGGGTTTGTCCTGCCCGCACTGTCCCACAGAAAACCCGCAGGGGGCCTGCACGGGCATGTTTGCTGGGCTCAGATATGAAGTTAAAAAAGAGGAGTCCTGTCAGAGACTGCCCTCTTTCCACTCTCTGACATTTTTTTTACATTATAACAATTAACAAATAAATAACATAATTAATATTATGTAGTTAGTAAATGTAACAATTTTTACATTAAAAATTCTTGCAATATGAAGTTAAAAAGGACAACACTTTTAATTTAGAAGACATGTGAACTATGTGTGTGAACATTAATATTTTTTAATGTTTTTGAAAAAAGTCTCTTATGCTTACCGAGGCTGCATTTATTAAACCAAAAATACAGAACAAAAACGGTAATATTGTGAAATATTATTACAATTTATAAAAAGGCAATTTACACTACCGTTCAAAATCGTTTGAAACAATACACACTACCTTTCAAAAATTTTCTTTTTTTGAAATTGTTTCTTTTTAACTGTAATCAGAGAATCCTGAAAAAAGTATCACATGTTCCAAAAATTTAAAAGTATATTAAAATAGAAAACCATTACTTTTAACTGTAATAATATTTCATAATATTATTGTTTTTTTTCTGTATTTTTGATCAAATAAACTCAGCCTTGATGAGCAGAAGAGACTTCTCTTTATATTTATTTATATTTATATATTTATATTTATTTTGACAGTTTTCACAAGTACCTTTCTCTGTATTTTCTTTTCCACAGAATGGCAGCTCCAACTTCTCCCCCGGCATTTTTAAGGTGCAAGTGCGTGGACACCCGTCTTAACCGCCGCGCACTGACCTACGCTATGAAAGGGAAAAAAATAGAAGTAGCTAAAGTTAAAACAGAAATGGTTAGTGCACTTACTGATGGTACAACTGTGTACCTAAATAAAAAATATTCTCCCCCTTCAGCCAGCATGACAGGTGAAGAGTGGACATATTCTCCCCCTTCAGCCAGCATGACAGGTGAAGAGTGGACATATTCTCCCCCTTCAGCCAGCATGACAGGTGAAGAGTGGACATATTCTCCCCCTTCAGCCAGCATGACAGGTGAAGAGGTGGACATATTCTCCACCTTCAGCCAGCATGACAGGTGAAGAGATGGACATATTCTCCACCTTCAGCCAGCATGACAGGTGAAGAGATGGACATATTCTCCACCTTCAGCCAGCATGACAGGTGAAGAGATGGACATATTCTCCACCTTCAGCCAGCATGACAGGTGAAGAGTGGACATATTCTCCACCTTCAGCCAGCATGACAGGTGAAGAGTGGACATATTCTCCACCTTCAGCCAGCATGACAGGTGAAGAGTGGACATATTCTCCACCTTCAGCCAGCATGACAGGTGAAGAGTGGACATATTCTCCACCTTCAGCCAGCATGACAGGTGAAGAGTGGACATATTCTCCACCTTCAGCCAGCATGACAGGTGAAGAGTGGACATATTCTCCACCTTCAGCCAGCATGACAGGTGAAGAGTGGACATATTCTCCACCTTCAGCCAGCATGACAGGTGAAGAGTGGACATATTCTCCACCTTCAGCCAGCATGACAGGTGAAGAGTGGACATATTCTCCACCTTCAGCCAGCATGACAGGTGAAGAGTGGACATATTCTCCACCTTCAGCCAGCATGACAGGTGAAGAGTGGACATATTCTCCACCTTCAGCCAGCATGACAGGTGAAGAGTGGACATATTCTCCACCTTCAGCCAGCATGACAGGTGAAGAGTGGACATATTCTCCACCTTCAGCCAGCATGACAGGTGAAGAGGTGGACATATTCTCCACCTTCAGCCAGCATGACAGGTGAAGAGTGGACATATTCTCCACCTTCAGCCAGCATGACAGGTGAAGAGTGGACATATTCTCCACCTTCAGCCAGCATGACAGGTGAAGAGGTGGACATATTCTCCACCTTCAGCCAGCATGACAGGTGAAGAGGTGGACATATTCTCCACCTTCAGCCAGCATGACAGGTGAAGAGTGGACATATTCTCCACCTTCAGCCAGCATGACAGGTGAAGAGTGGACATATTCTCCACCTTCAGCCAGCATGACAGGTGAAGAGTGGACATATTCTCCACCTTCAGCCAGCATGACAGGTGAAGAGTGGACATATTCTCCACCTTCAGCCAGCATGACAGGTGAAGAGTGGACATATTCTCCACCTTCAGCCAGCATGACAGGTGAAGAGTGGACATATTCTCCACCTTCAGCCAGCATGACAGGTGAAGAGTGGACATATTCTCCACCTTCAGCCAGCATGACAGGTGAAGAGTGGACATATTCTCCACCTTCAGCCAGCATGACAGGTGAAGAGTGGACATATTCTCCACCTTCAGCCAGCATGACAGGTGAAGAGTGGACATATTCTCCACCTTCAGCCAGCATGACAGGTGAAGAGTGGACATATTCTCCACCTTCAGCCAGCATGACAGGTGAAGAGGTGGACATATTTTCAAGGGGAGGCTACCTCAGCCTCCAAGGGCAGATCAAAGAAGTGAGTGAATTTGCTATCTATTTTCTTTTGATCTAGTAAATTTTGCAGTGTTGAATTCATTCTTTTAAGAGTTTAACCTTAAGTAACTTACCAGTTACTTACCAGTCAATAGAGAGTGAACTGTTCAAATCTCAGAATTACTCAGACTGTAAGAAAGATCAAACATAAAAACAAAAATATCGTAACACATCATATTATTAGTAGTAGTAGTAGTAGTATTTATTATCATTATTAATTTGCATCTACTCCAATGTAATTGTGTTACTGGATTTGTAGAAAGGTGCAATTTACAAATAATAAGATCTATTAATATGTATGCAGGTCATTATTCTATTCGAAATGTCAATCTCTACCAATTAATTTTGCAAGTTAATTTCACACCCCTGACAGATTAAGAAAACCTTTCACACCTCTGCTATATACATTAATGACATTAATGACATTATTTTTCATTATTCTTTTATTCATCAATTATTTGTCTTTTATTCTGTACAAGTGAGTGTGTGGGTGTTAAATATTTCATAAAAGAATTCACCTTGTGAATACAAAGGAACAATGAAAAAAATGTATGTTCAAATATTTCAGGGTTAGCACAGTTTAAAGGCACCAAAAGTTTTGAAAATAACAAGGTTCAGAAAAAAGTGCTAAAGTAATTGTGAAAAACTAAAATGTAAAGACACCTTACATATTTTACATTTAACATAGTAAAGTTAATGATGCAGAAGGTAAATCTGACAATCTTCACCAACACTATTTATAAAGATTTAGAATAATTTAAAATAAATGTGGAGTAGCACAGATAGATAGAAAATATGTGGTGTTAATCAAGCAATCTATGGTAACACTATAGATTATGGAACACATTCAGTATTAACCAGGTGTTTTCCCCAAAAAAACTGCTTATTACTGATAGTATGATAGTTGTAGTGGTTATGTTTAGGTGTGGGGATCCAGAATATGGTTAGATCCAGAATAAAGCATTAATATGTGCTTTATAAGAACTAATAAACAGCCAATATGCTAGTAATATACATGCTAATAAGCAATTAGTTAATAATGAATGTGTTCCCTAATCTAAGATTAATTAACCTAAACTGGGTGAATTGAATACAATAAACTTTCCAGGAACAGGACTGTGAAATGCTACACTCACTTGAATTTTAATTTTCCAGCTGCGTGGGGTGAGGATGACACGCACTCACGTTCCCATCTTGGATCTTCACCTGAAGTGTGGTGAAAAAGTTTTTGAGGTTTCATTGTGGAGGGATGAGGCCCTGAGGGACCTGTATGCAGGCGACGATGTGGTCATTACCCACCTTCGTCCCTGCATCCTCAAC
>NW_015650019.1:7572-7711 GCF_001515625.1 Sinocyclocheilus rhinocerous | reverse complement strand
GACTGCATCAAGCCTTTCTTTCAGACAGACGAGACGTGCAAGTATTCAAACTTAGTCTATACATTAGGTACATTAGGTATCATTTTCACCTTTTTACAAAGGTGTGTTTGAACTAAGAATCTGATGTTTGTAAATCTGC
>NW_015650019.1:7303-7412 GCF_001515625.1 Sinocyclocheilus rhinocerous | reverse complement strand
AATAAGAAAGAGTAAAACATTAATTTTCCTTAATAAAGTTAATAAAGTCTTACTTGTATCACACTTGACGTTGTTCATTGTTTGCTCATAACTGGAGTATTCAGATTTA
>NW_015650019.1:5258-7253 GCF_001515625.1 Sinocyclocheilus rhinocerous | reverse complement strand
GTTGACCCTGAGAGGTCAGCTAAATATCTACAGCGGATCTAAATATTTATAATTAATTATAACTAGTTATGATTAATTATTCATATTTCCCCATGAGCTGATACGCTACACATGCCACTTTTTGACAAGTGACTCGGTGGTCTATGCAATCCCTGAAAGCATCTACTCTGGCAATGTGGATGACCTGATCTCCAGGCTGTCCATGAGACTAATTCTGAAACACATCAACCGCCGTGTTTTAGAGGATCGCTCAGCTGAGCAGTAAAATGTAAATAGTTATCCGTTTACATCTATCTGTCTGTTTAGTTTGTGTTTTTTTTTTCACTTTTTTTCTTTGGTTGTTTCCCATGAGGCTAATTCTGAAACACATCAACCGCCGTGTTTTAGAGGATCACTCAGCTGAGCAGTAAAATGTAAATAGTTATCTGTTTACATCTATCTGTCTGTTTAGTTTGTGTTTTTTTTTCACTTTTTAACATTTGATGTTTTCTCTGCTTAAAGCTTTGCTTTTGTTTGTTCTTGTTAAGTTTGTATATAGTTTCTTCTAAACCGTTTGTCAGTAACAATAAAAACATAATTCTGTGTTTTCACAGTAGTTGTCTTCTTTACCATTCATATCCTTCCTCTAACATCTATATCTTTAGTTGTGTCACTTTGAACATTAAGCAATGTCTTATGGGTTTGTAAAAGACATGAGGGACAGTAAATGTGACAGTTTTTATTTTGGGGTTAAGTATCCCTTTAAGCAAACAGAGAAGCACATCCTTCACAGACACTGTATCTTACTTTACTACTGAAGTTAAAACTATTAATCCTGCTGCTAGAAATTATAATGCAATATTTAGATAATCTGAAGAGAATGTGTCATTGTGCCATTATTCACACTCATGGCACTACAAGTTACAATAATAATAAAAAATAAATAAATACTACCCTTAACCTCCCGCACTCGTCCATCGCCATTTTAACCTTCGTATGTGATCCACATATCTGTCAAGTTAACTAATTATGTTTAATGCGTGAGTTGGCATAATTTGTGCTCGTGACGGAGCGGTAGCGGAGCGTTCTCGGAGCGAGTGAAAACCTCAACGCTCCGACTTTCAAAAAATCCGCTCCTAGCTCCAGGCAAAATCACGCTGCTCTACTCCTCACTCCACTCCGCTCACATACTCTGATATATATGAAGAAATTTTTTTATTTTTTTTTTAATTAAGGAAAGAGTAGTTAAGAAAATTTGAAGGAAATTTTAGGTCTAATTCTATTTGCAAATAATATTTTAAAATACACTGTTCTATTATAAAACAGTTGTCAAACATTAAATGTTTCACTACTTCCATCTTACCTCGCTCTCTATCAACCTTTAAACTTACTCTTCTTGGTACCTTTCTGGGCTTTGAACGTGGAAGTTCCCTTGCTGTCTATGGAGGGTCAGAAAGCTCTCGGATTTCATCAAAAATATCTTAAATTGTGTTCCGAAGATGAACGAAGGTCTTATGGGATTGGAACGACAGGAGGCCTAGTAATTAATTACAGAATTTTCATTTTTGGGTGAACTATCCCTTTAATTACCCTCTGTGTATATAAGCCCTTGTGTTTTCTGTGTTCTTTGTCTGGTCTTGTCCTTCATGGTGGTTTCGTTTGGTCTGCTCATTCTGTTCCTGGTTTTCTGGTCTACGTGTTTAGCTTGTTTTTGTTTATTTTGTTAATAAAACTCACTTCGCACTTGAATTAGCAAATGTACGTTTCATTCATTCACTGATGTGCTTCACTCGGCAGCGCCACTACCAGCAGCACATGTACTTTCTTGCCGGCAACTCAACAGAATAAAAGCTTGCTGATTTTAGGTTTGAAAATTATGAAAATATAAACAAATAAAGAAATAAAAAAGCAATAAAAGAAAATGAAAATATTAGCATTGTATTTAAAATATACTATAAAATAATTATATTTTTATTTAAAATACTTGCGTTTTATTTTAAAATATAAGATTATAAT
>NW_015650019.1:3643-4702 GCF_001515625.1 Sinocyclocheilus rhinocerous | reverse complement strand
ATATATATATATATTTATTTATTTTTTTTTATTTTTTTTTTCTTCTTGAAAATGACTTATCGTTTCGCTATAATTTAAAGCTGCCTAAATATGGATGTTGAGCTCTTTTCACTTGCATTTGATAGAAAAAAATCCTGGAATGTTTTCCTCCAAAAGCTTAATTTCTCTTCAGCTGAAAAAAGACAGTCATATAGCCTACAGTGCATCTTGGATGAGTAAATAATCAGGAAACCATTTTTGGGTGAAATATTCCTCTGCATTTACTCACAAAACACAACAAAAACGACACTAATAAACATCTGACAAGTGGTAAAGTTAGTCTACAGTTGGCATGTTTTCAGTTGATGTGAGCTGTATGATATCCCTGCAAACAAGCCTCCACTGGCCATTTACGGGCCCACTTAGGGCTAGCCTAAGGGCCCCCAGTGGGCTGCCAGCACAGGGCCTCTGAGAATTTGCTCATTGGCAAAACGTTGGCCCTTTAGTGCTGGCCCTGCACGGGCAGCCCTCACTTAGCCCCCAGAAAGCCCACACCGGGCCCACACTATTAATCTACAACAATACATCTGTTTTACTTTAAATACCTTACAGCTACTATAACTTAAGTCTTTGAAAAAAACAGTTATTATACATCTGAAATGGATGCAGTCACCACATAACTAATGTTATTATTACTACATGCATACATACATATACAACTAATATAATATTGTAAAAAATTTAAAGTAGTCAAAGGATTTCAAATCAATGGATTTATTAAATACAAAATAGAAAACATCCTATTCAGGTTAATACAGCTACATAAAGCCAAATATGTAAATACACAAAAGTACACAAAAAAACAAAAACAAAAGAAAGCAAACAAAGCAATGTAAGATTGTAGGATTTCGTCGTGAGAAAGTCTTATCTGTAGTGCATCAATGTCCAAACACTGTCCATAGCTGAAGTTGGCTGATAGCAAATGAATAATCCAACCTAATAATCCAACCAACAAGCCACAGCTCTCAAACACCAGACTCTTCCTAACCAGGAACAGTCAAAAATAGTCCAGACTATGGT
>NW_015650019.1:0-3030 GCF_001515625.1 Sinocyclocheilus rhinocerous | reverse complement strand
TTTATATCCCACCCAAATCCTCTTCCGTTTTTACTCGCATACTCCCAGCAGTCTTTTGGAACATCTTTAGCAATATTGTCTCCAGCATAACTTTTAATAGATGTCCAATATGCCAATGACAATTTCACTCTGCGCAAATTCAGTGGCAATTCATTCGATTCAACGATTAAAGCATTTACCGGTGTTGATTTGACTGCTCCTAAACACATTCTAAGTGCTCTGTATTGTATTCTATCTAGCTTCTTTAGCAATGTCTCTGACGCCGCACCATAGGCCTATATCATGCAGCCATAATCAAATACAGATCTAATCAAAGCTTGATACACTTTCATCATTGAAGATCTTTCTGCTCCCCATTCTTTACCAGCTATTGCCCTCATAACATTTAAAGTTTTCCTACACTTTTTCTCCACTTCTTCTATATGTTTTTTCCAAGTGTACCTGCTATCCAGCCAGATACCTAAATATTTGAATTCTTTCACTTGTTCTAGCGGTTTGCCATATATTGGTAAAACAATATCATTAGGAATTTCTTTTCTTCTACTAAATATCATATAACATGACTTACTAGCTGATATTTTAAATCTCCAATCTATATCTTTCAACCTTTTTAATAGCAGATTGAATACTTGAAAGAACTTGGGTCATGTTTCGTCCTCTCTTCCATATAGCTCCGTCATCAGCATAAAGTGCACAACCTATCCCAGGTCCTAAATTATCAAAAATATCATTTATCATAACATTAAAAAGTATTGGACTGATAGCACTTCCTTGTGGAATGCCATTCGCTGCATTAAAAAAAGATGACTGGCATGAGCCCACTTGAACTACAAATGTTCGATTGAATAAAAATTGTTTTAACCAGTTATATAATTTACCTTCTATACCCATTTTTGAAGCTTTATATAGCAATCCTTCTCTCCATACTGTATCATATGCCTTTTCTATATCAAAGTATACTACTATCATAATCTCTTTCATATTAATTGCCTTTTCTATATCATTACTGACTTTACTTAACGCATCTATCGTTGATCTTTTACTTCTAAAGCCACACTGATATTTGCTATATTTACTCCTTTTCTCTAAATCATAATTTACCCTTTGAACTATTAATTTCTCCATTAATTTGCATAAATTTGATGTCAATGCTATTGGTCGATAACCTTCAGGATTTGTTGGATCTTTCGCTGGCTTTAAGATTGGAATTATAATTGCTTGTTTCCAAGTTTTTGGAATTATTCCTTCTCTCCATATTTTATTGTATAATTGGAGTATCAATAAAATAACATTATCTGAAAGATGTTTAAACATTATGTAACTCACCTGGTCACATCCTGGGGCAGTATTTGCACATTTCTGCAGTGCTATTTTTAGTTCTGAAACGGTAAAATCCATATCCATGCTACTGTTTCCGTTTCTTCTCTCTTGCATAATATTTGAATTGGTTTCCAAAAAAACCTTTCTTCTTTCTTCGTATTCTTCACCCAATTCTAAACTATGTAATCTTTCTAAAACCTTTCCAAGCATATTTGCTTTTTCTATATCTGATATAGCAATTATATCATTCTCAATCAACACTGGAATTTGCTTTCTCTTTTTCCCTCTTCCACCCATATTCTGAAGCATTTTCCATACTTGATCTATAGTGGTGTCTTTTCCTATAGAAGAGCAAAATTTCCTCCAACCTTCCCTCTTAGCAGTTTTAATAATTCTTCTCGTATTGGCTCTTGCTCTCTTGTATTTCAACATATAATCCATATTCATATTTTTCCTAAGTTGCTTAAATGTCTTATTTCTTTCTTTTACTGCTTTGCTGCATTCTTCTGTCCACCATGGAATCTTCCTCATTTTCTCACCCGCAGTTCTTTGAGGTATATATAGGGTTGCAGATTCTAATATTAAATCTGTAAGCGATTTGCAAAATATTTCAACTGTATCCTCCGTCACCTTATTTTTATTTTCTTCACAGTATTTCCCAAATGCTATCCAGTCTGCCTTCTCATACATCCATTTATTTTGAAGATAATGTCCCGTATTATGATTTCTAACATTTAATTTACAAATTATTGGAAAGTGATCACTTCCAATTGTGTTGTCGCTGATTACTTTCCATCCACAAATCTCAGCCATTTCATTTGATATTAATGTAAGATCTAAACATGATACCGTATTATCTATTACATTATATCTAGTACCTTCTCCAGAGTTTAAGCAAACTAAATCCATAAATTGTATAAATTGTTCTATTATTTCCCCATTAGAATCAATTTTTTTTACTACCCCATAACCAATTAAAATCCCCAAAATCCCCACACCATAACTCTTTCTTACCTCTTTCAACCGTTTCAAGTGAGTTTAATGACATGTTTTTACATGGATTATAAAAGTTACATACTACAAGTGAGTTCTCATGATAAAAAAAAAAATCTCAACCAAAACACACTCCAACTCCTTCACCTCTGCAAGAACTCTATATGTCATTCCATCTTTTATAAACGTAACTACCCCTCCTCCTTGACTCCCAACTCTATCTTTCCGAACTGAATTATAACCTGGTAAAACAAACTGAAGATTTGGTTTAAGCCATGTTTCCTGCACGCATATTAAATTTGGCCTGTATTCTAAGTCTAAAATAAATTTTTTGAATTCCTGTCCATTCGCAATTAAACTTCTTGCATTCCATTGTAGTACACTTATCACCATTAAGCTAATCAGATATCTGAGAAGCATCTGTTGTTGTTGACCGAGTGAGTATGTCATGTATCATGTGAGCAGAGATTCCATTAAGCCCTAAGAATTCTGATGTAGCATCTAGTATTGTTTTTATTTTAGCTGATCTACTTGTCATCATCGCTGTAACATTAATCACTTTCACAATAAATGCCAGAAAATTCTCCTTTGTCATTATTTGGGCATTTTCTTTTAGACATTTATGATTACAATCGTTCTCCTTTCTATTCCCTGTTTCCACGTTCCTTACAAATTGCTTATCATTCGCCAACGGTTCTTCTGCTCTTACCACCTTAC
>NW_015650018.1:0-1566 GCF_001515625.1 Sinocyclocheilus rhinocerous | reverse complement strand
GCACAGGCCAAAAAGTTGTAGCACAAGTATAAAACGTCTGCTATCTATCATGTCTGAAAACAAACACAAGTAATGGAGGTCATCACTTAAACAGGCACTGATGTTCCATACAGAAAAAAATACAGCACTGATGTTCCATACAGAGCACAAAAAATACAAACCATCACAAAAATTGTTTTTTTAGACAGTTTTCTTAATTTGCTAAAATGGAAGAGTGCAGAAACATAACACCTCTTACACCTTAACAAAATATAAAATAAAAAACAATGGCAGACATTTAGGGAAAGTGAGCAAAGATAAAAATATTTGTCATTATTTTATCTTTGTTATTACAAGATAAGAACAAAGATATACATTACAAATACACAATATACAAATAAAACAAACAACATTTTATTTTTCAGGTACAGTATTTAGCAGTAGCATTCAAGAAATTGAATGAACAAATATTAAAATAAAACACTATATACATCAATTATACTTTTTTTAAAGCAACTGACTGATGATAAGTTCATCAGTCAAGAGCAGCAAGTGATTTTTTTTCTGTGTTTTGTTGTTTTACTAACATTAAAAGATAATCTGTCTTTCAATAGTGTTTCATTTTTATACCATCATTTACTCAAGTTGTTTTAAACCTGAATTAATTTATTTCGTCTGTTGAACATAAAAGTTATTTTTGAAGAATGTGGGTAACCAAGCAGTTGCTGGTCCACAGTAACTTCCATGGTATTTTTTTCCTACTGTAAAAGTCAGTGTGGACCAGCTACTGTTTGGTTACTCACATTCTTCAAAATATCTTCTTTTGTGTTCAGCACAAGAAAGAAATTAATACAGGTTTGGGACAAAATGTGAGTGAGTAAATGATGACAGAAATTTAATTTTTTGGGTGAACTATCCCTTTAATGACAGGTGGCAGCATATTTAGTAGCTACTGTCCCTTTAAGAGCTTCACGCGTTTCTCTCTCAACTGTTTACTTTCATTTCAGACATAACCAACTGTGTTTATATGTAAACCTTGTGTGTTTTTGACAGTATTAGACGCGAAATCAATCAGACGCGAAAGACAACTTAGTCCAATAATCAGGCGCTTTTTGACAGGCTCTCAGTGGCGCTTCATGAGTACGCGCTCAGAAAAAGCGCATGCAGAACAGCACGTGAATTAAATATTTAACCGGTAATGCTTTAAAGCAGATGGAAATAATGTAGTTGTGTGATTGCGCATAAGTGCAGTGTCCCGTGAGAGTAACTCTACCGCTGAGCTAACACTGATGTGAATGCATGTGGCATTGTACATTATATTGAGACGGAGGGAGGCACCATAACTGCAGCCGATGGAATGTGTGCTGTAGCAGATACAACGATATTTCTTCAAAAGCAGATCGTGGAGACATTCAAAAATCGTCATATCGCACACCCCTAACTACCAAGTATAATCAATCTCACACACACAAACAAGCACAACTAAATCACTTCACACTATTAAGCGGCTGTGTTATGAACATGCAAAATTGAATCGCACCTGTGCTACAGTGGTAAATTTATTCATCGCACAGACCAGTTTTTTTG
>NW_015650017.1:257107-258038 GCF_001515625.1 Sinocyclocheilus rhinocerous | reverse complement strand
AAACACACTTAACCGTTTAAGCAACAAAGAGGTAAATTCTGAATCCTTTTCTTTCTGTGTTTACTGACTAAAACATTTATCACAGCCAGCGACGAGTACGTGAGGGAAAATGTTCAGATCTGAGCGCATTATATGTTGGTTTGTGTGATTGTTTAGATGTCTGGAGTGATGTTGCTGTTACTGAATGCGCTTTATTTTTAACGGTTTTATAATTTGTCAGTTTCTGGATATACTAAAAAGATAATCGTATATAGTTTTAATAGAGCTGTTTTATAGTCTTTCAGCTATTGTGACATTACAAGATGTAAATATCACAACAGCATTTATTCATTAATCTGATGAACCATGTTTCATATAAAACACAAAACACTCAAATTAGTGGGTTATTTGTTTCTTAATTTTAAATGTTTTTTTCTAGGTTTAAGCTTTTGTTTTTATTCTTTACATTGTTTATATTTGGTTTATTTTAATTGTGGGTTTTCACTTCTATATCAAATTTTCTGTAGGCTATATCTTATTTTTTTTATATTTCCTTGCATATCAATTAATTTAGGAACTAAATATCTGGATAAAATCCTCATAAAAAGAGACAAACCGGAATAGGTTTGTGTTTTTGTTCAGCAGTTTTCGTCAGCTGTGCTGCTAGCTTAAATGTGCTATATAAATCGTATTTGAAACTTGAGTAGAATTTGCGAGTTAGTATAAAACGCTGTAAAATTCATTGACAGAACTTAACAGTACTAGATATATAGTTGATAGGTAAACATAAATGCTTAAAATGTGTGGATTAGTATAAAAAGTAAATAACTGATTTATTATTGATTTTGACAGATCAGCTCCTCCTACTGCAGTCATGATGTCAGTGAAGCTCCTCCCACAACAATCACATCTTTAGTGAAGCTCCTCCCACAACAATCACATCTTCAGCGAA
>NW_015650017.1:254939-257011 GCF_001515625.1 Sinocyclocheilus rhinocerous | reverse complement strand
TGGAAGAGATGTGTTTTTAGTCGTTTCTTGACTCTGGACTCAGCTGCTCGGATTGATTTGGGCAGGTCATTCCACCAGGAGGGAACAGTTATTGTAAAAGTCAGTGAAAGTGATCTTGTACCTCTTTAGGATGGAACAATAATGCGCTGTTCAGTTGCAGAACGCAAGCTTCTAGAGGACACAGAAGACTGAAGTAGTGAATTTAGATAAAATGGTTCAGAGCCAGTGGTGGTTTTGTAGGCAAACATCAATTTCTTGAATTTTATGCAAGCAGCTATTGGTAGCTGGTGTGACGTGTGTTCTTTTCGGCTCGTTAAAGATTAAACTTGCAGCTGCATTCTAGATTAATTGTAGAGGTTTGATAGAACTGGCTGGAAGACCTGCGAAGAGAGCATTGCAATAGCTCTTGTTGAACGAGTTGTGTAGCATGTTCCGAAAGAAAGGGCCTGATTTTCCTAATGTTGTATAAAGCAAATCTGCAAAACCGGGGCAGTTTTAGCAATGTGGTTTGAGAAATTCAGCTGATCATCAATCATAACTCTTTTTTTGAAGGAGTTATGGTTGATGTGCCTAACTGGATGGTAAAATTGTGATGAAGAGATGGGTTTGTTGAAACCACAAGCAGTTCTGTCTTGGCAAGGTTGAGTTGATGCTGATGGTCCTTCATCCAGCAAGAAATGTTGCTATCGTCGGATCATCAGTATGGAATGAGAGGTAGAGTTGAGTCTCATCAGCATAGCAGTGATATGAAGAGCCATTTTTCTGAATAACAGAGACTAGTGATGCCATGTAGATAGAGAAGAGAAGTGGTCCAAGAACTGAGCCCTGAGGCACCCCAGTAGCTAGATGTTGCGACTTGGACATCTCACCTCTCCAAGATACCTTGGCAGACCTCTCTGAGAGGTAAGAATCAAACCACTAGAGTGTGGTTCCTGAGATGCCCTTTGCCAATAATAATAATAATAATTTGTTACTTTTTATATAGCGCTTTTCTGGGAATTGAAAGCGCTTTACATGGAGGGGGGGAATCTCCTGCACCACTACCAATGTGCAGCATCCACCATGATGATGCCATGGCAGCCAGATTGCGCCAGAACACCCACCACACACTAGCTTATTGTTGGAGAGGAGAGAGAGTAATTAAGCCAATCAGTATATGGTGATGATTAGGAGGCCATGATGATGGACATAGGCCAATGGGTGAATTTGACCAGGATGCTGGGGTTACACCCCTACTCTTTTTCGAAGGACATCCTGGGATTTTTAATGACCACAGAGAGTCAGGACCTCGGTTTGTTTTGGTTTTTTTATTGTGAAAATTTTCTCATACCGTAAAATATCTTGAATGTAACTCTACACCCTTGCCTCATTTACTATACGCAGATCTATGAATACAGAAATTAGCCCCACCTCCACTCAGTCACACACCAGCCAGCCATGAGCCAAGGCCTCCTGATCCATGAACTGAAACGTTATAAACACGATACAATGGCAATGACAAGTGGAAATATTGGTTTAATTAAACCATATGTGTTTGAACCACAAATAAGATGGTATGCTCAACGTAAGCTAGGAGACTGCCTTGGCGAATGGCGGGCATTGTCAACGAGCCAGGGGGGCCAGCTCTTGCACCTGGTCTGACGGGATGAGCTCCACGCCATGCTCAGTCGCTCTGCTTTGCACTGGTTCGTCAATCACGGTGGGAATTGGCTCTCTGTCATCGGTGGGCTTGGGCTAATGCTCCGCGGGGAGATGGTGGGCTGGGCACTGGGTCTGGAGTGGATCTGACGAGATCATCCACAGGGCAGCTGGTGGATGGCGATCCGTTTCTCGCCAGAGTCCACTCCACGAAGGCGACGAAATCCTCTCAAGGACCATCCTTAGACGACGGCGCTCTGCTCGCGGTGTTCAAGCTCGCGTCATAGAGTGAGCAGAACGCGTCATCCTGGTAGCAGGTGGTGTTAGCTAACATCAGGAACAGTCTTGTATGGTCCTCGAGAGATCTGTCACCCTGCTCCAGCAGGAAAAGGAGGAGGAATTCCGGGCGGGTGAAGGGATCCATGAGGAGAACT
>NW_015650017.1:254158-254708 GCF_001515625.1 Sinocyclocheilus rhinocerous | reverse complement strand
TCTCTCACACCAGTGTGTATCTTCTGATGAACTTTTAAACTCTGCAGATGTGAAAAACTCTTTCCACACAAAGAACATGAATGTGGTTTCTCCTTTGCATGAACTTTCAGGTGATTCTTCAGGACTGAAGCCCACAAAAATGTTGTTCCGCATTGATCACATTCATACAGTTTCTCTCCAGTGTGGATGATCACTTTCTTGTCTCTTCTTTTCAGTAAAGAAACACTTTCAGTCTGTGAGAGAGTTTTTTCTCCAGTTTTGACAAGATGTTTTTTCTCCTCCATTAGATCTGAAATTAAAGTTAAAGAGGTAACAATATAAATAAATCATGTGAAGTGAAAGCAGACAACAGCTACACCAAATTATGATCATTTTGACAAATTTGTACAAAATAAGGTACAATTATCTATATTAAAAAATACAGACACAAATCCAATGTTTCTGTAGTAAGAACTATTCAATGCTTAATCAAATCCACAATTACAATATTATATTATAAACATAATATTAATATACTATACTAAAAAAAATATGTAACTAATAACTATTT
>NW_015650017.1:228645-248983 GCF_001515625.1 Sinocyclocheilus rhinocerous | reverse complement strand
GAGGAAGAGATCATCTTACAAACAAATCATTAAGGTGAAGAATCTTTCACAAATATAATGTGAACACATAAACCCACTCATCATTAGACACCTGTACATACAATTTACGGTTTCTCTCCAGTGTGGATCCTCATGTGTCTCTCGAGACTCTGTTTGTATGTGAAACTCTTTCCACACTGAGTGCAGGTGAACCTTTTCTTGTCTCTTCTTTTCAGTAAAGAAATACTTTCAGTCTGTGAGTGAGTTTTTTCTCCAGTTTTGAAAAGATGTTTTTTCTCCTCCATTTGATCTGAAATTAAAGTTAAAGAGGTAACAATATAAATAAATCATGTGAAGTGAAAGCAGACAACAGCTACACCAAATTATGATAATTGACAAATTTTTACAAAATAAGTTACAATTATCTATATTAAAAAATACAGACACAAATCCATTGTTTCTCTAGTAAGAACTATTCGATGCTTGATCAACTCCACAATTATAAATATTATTTTATAAACATAATATTAATATACTATACTAAAAAAATATGTAATTAATAACCATTTAAAACTAATTAACTGGCCAATATTTTTCACTCAACACAATTTTCATTCCATTTCTTCAAGCATTTTCTTTTTAATGGCAACATCCAGGAAGTTACATCATTTGAACATTTGAGTTTCAGTCCTTATTTCGTACCCTGGAGATAGAAAGTCTCCCCTATATTACTTATTGGTTTAATTTTTTTCCCCTTCATTTGTAAACACCATATCTGATGAACTGCTGATAACTTTAAATGTTCTTCAGTCTCATTGAAGGAGGATCAAGAATAAACACCAACCTGTTTGTTCTTCAGTGTGTTTCATTCTGCAGGGTTCTGGATCTCTCATGTTCTCTCTGTCCTTCAATAAACTCTGTCTCTGCAGATTTCACTTCTTCCTGATGCTTTGATGCTCGTCTTCACTTGTAGACTGATGGGAATATTCCAGCATTTATTGATGAACTGCAGTGGGAGGAGCTTCACAGAAGGTGTGATTGTCGTGGGAGGAGCTTCACTGGAGGTGTGATTGTTGTGGGAGGAGCTTCACTGAAGGTGATACTGTTGTGGGAGGAGCTTCACTGAAGATGTGATTGTTGTACAGTTATGTAACCAACAAAAATCAGTGTTTCCATAATTCCTTCCATTTGAGTTTAAAGTTTTGTTCATTAGTTTTTACCTTTGTTTTGGTTTTCATTAAACAGTTTAACACACACTAATGAAATAAATGCTGTTAGGACATCTGTATCTTGTAGATATCACAATAGTGTCTGCATAGTTTACCTCTGATGTTAAGAATTAAATTAACTTTAACTGGCAGTCAACAGGAGATCAGCATAATGAATGAGGTGAAAACAGGGGCTATTATCATGAAATAAAGAGGATTTTCAGCAGCTGATAATATTGATGAGCCTCAGACTATAAACACTCATTAAACAAGCCATTCAGGATCAGCAGCAGATCATCTCACTTTATTCTAAGTATAATATTCGGAGCGCTCAAATGAAAAAAAACAACAACATACTTCTCACACTCACATGACTGACACACTTATCTTTACAGTTTCTGTTTTCAGTCCTATTCAAATATAAAAAACTTAATAAAAACTATTTTTATTTTACAAACATAAATATAAAAAAAGAAAGAAAGCTAAATAACATTAAAATCACACCAGCAAGTCTTGATATTGATTCCTATTAATTTCCCTCACAGATTCATACTTTAGCTTTTGGCTCCAAACACTGAAACAATCACATACACGAATGTACAGAAAACAAACACTGGAAGAACATGAAAAAATCGCCCATGACTTAAAAAAAATACTTGAAGCAAGTATAAAGTAAAAGACAGATCTCTCTCTTTATTGACTAACAAGATAAAGCATCTCAAGTGAATTAAAGTGAAGATGGATCAGATGCAAACCTACATGACAGTATTTCTTACATCTGCATTTTGTAAAACATACCCTGCACGAATGTACAGAAAACAAACACTGGAAGAACATGAAAAAATCGCCCATGACTTAAAAAAAAAAGTTATTTTGCCGTTTTAGTGGTTGATGAAAAAAAAGCATCTCATGGAAGAACATTGTAGCATATATATATATATATATATATAGTATATGGTAATATTTAAGTTTTTTCAATATATTAATTATAAAGCACTATCATAAGAAGGTTTATTTTATTCTGATATATTCTTTATATTTGTTTTATTGTCATCTCACACATGGATCTGCAGAGAAGAGAGGAAGAAGAAGAGAGAAGCTGGCGCACTTTTTCTTAGCGTCGGTTTCCATAGTGACTCATCGATTCGTGGCTCTGTTGAGAATGTTTTGTGTGTTAACCAGGAACATACTCTGAGTTGAATGAACTCACTCCCTCACACGTTTTTGGAACCAACATACCTCAAATAAGCAAGGTTTGGGTTAATCAACCGAGAGTTCAGGGTATATGTGACAGTAAGTTAACCTATATTCTTTATATTTGTTTTATTGTCATCTCACACATGGATCTGCAGAGAAGAGAGGAAGAAGAAGAGAGAAGCTGGCGCACTTTTTCTTAGCGTCGGTTTCCAAAGCGACTCATCGATTCGTGGCTCTGTTGAGAATGTTTTGTGTGTTAACCAGGAACATACTCTGAGTTGAATTAACTTACTCCCTCACACGTTTCTGGAACCAACATACCTCAAATAAGCAAGGTTTGGGTTAATCAACCGAGAGTTCAGGGTATATGTGACAGTAAGTTAACCTTGCTTTCTGGAATACACCTCTGGTTAGCATCCCACTCGGTCTAAAATAGTCAGAATATAAACACTTATTACAGACGTACTGTAGTGATTCACGATAAAACAAAACGCGTTTTGAAAGATGGATTCACTCATTATTTTGTAAATTTTGAACAAAAAAGTTGCATGTATCTTTAACGTGCTGGTTGCCTCATGTACTAAATGTTTATTTCAGTCAACAATGTAGCATTTGGACTAATCAGACACATTTATTCATTATATTTAATGAATAATCCAGCAAACCCCCTCACCCAACACCAGACTCGGTGCCTATATGACTGTGAACGACCTTCATGCCCGTGGTTACCATGGCAACCAGGACACCTCAGCCAGACCAGATCAACTTTTCAACCTAAAAGTATATAGAGAGAATCTCCGTCCCTCCTGTTTGGTCTCTATGAATTTGATTTGTGATGATCTAAATGAGAGTGTATATTATATGCTGATACCTGTGCAACATATTAGTGTTCTAAGAATCTTTAATAGTTTGTATATCAACATCCAATCCAGTTACATATGAAAATACCATGCTTGGAGACAAAGAGTCATAAACTTTCCCTCCAAAAGTTCAAGACACCATTGGCTCTTTGATCCCCCAGAGGTGTGACCTCGATAAAAGATAAAGGCAATCACAGCGACCCGCCTCCAGTCTGCGGTTCTGTTCGATTCTGAGAAGATGAGGATGATGAGCTCGAACTCTTCTGTACGCCTAAGTTTGTGCCAGGCTGCGCCCTTGCCTTTCCATTCACCAAAGATCCTCAGATTTCAGCTGATGTCTCTCGAGCTCTGCGCTCTTCTCTCTTCATTTTCCACCTGCGAAGAAACTCCCAATCACCACTGAGTCAGAACATCTTTGGAGTTCATCACTCTTCAAACCCGGAAGAACGTGATCCAAACCTTGAAACCATCAAGACTTTCATCCGAGACTGCATCTCGTCAATGACCAAGGCAATGTAAGTATCGTACAATGTAACTAAACGAAACAGAGGTTTAGTATAAGCTATAGACCCCGTTATAAACGGCGCTGATGGTTTCACTCAGAGGTTAACTGACTCCTTTTCGTAGCTTCATTCCCTGTTTCTCTAATGCCTTCGTTCATCCAGACTCACTTGCCCTTCCCCCATGTATGAGTGATTGCATTGGTGTATGTTTAGATTAGTTATGCGTATTAGTGCTTAGTTAATAAAACTTTTGGTGCACAAATTACATGAGTTTCTGATACTGTCACCGCTTGTGAATAAAGTCCCTTTGCGATGCGATCAAGCTACATGCTCTAATGCATTAATACTGTAAGAAGGTTATTTTCTGTGGCCACAAAAATATTATTTCTAACACCGTGTCTACACCGGACGTGACAGTTTTCGTGCCGCGCCGCAACAGCTAAAGTCTGCCTACACTGGACGCGACAAAGCGACCGTTGAAAATCATTTGAAATTTGTATCAGTACGTCATAAATAGAACGTGGCAGCAGTTTACTGTCGGGGATTTGTCGTGTCGTGCCGCGCCGCATCCAGTGTAGACAACATCACTGATTATAATGAGTTCTATTGTATTTTGTCGCACGTTGCACTTATCGCATCCGGTGTAGACACGGTGTTAGAGTTAATATGAAATTTCACTGAATGTTCGCTGGACGAACAGATTAGTTGATGACAATATTAATTCTGCTACAGTTACTACTGGCAGCTGATATAAATAATTGTAATTAATTATAATTAATTGCAATTATTTACATACATTTCCCTGTCGAGCTAATTTGCTACAACAAGCACCAGAAAAGACACACAAATAGCGTTACAAATAATCAAATACAGAAACGACACTGCGGCTCAAATAATCTGTGTGAACAGTATTTTATAAAGCCGTGTAGAGCTGCTTCCCCCGAAAATTGAATCCGCGTCCCGGACCCTGCCAGATTATGCACCCCCCAGTATTGGTATGTTTAGGAGTAGGTGGGGGAGGGGCATGGGCGGACTTAACTGCAAAAGAATTAAGAATTGAGGTGTGAAACCATCAGTAACCATTTAGTCTCCAGCACAACCATTTTCCAGAACTGCAACCTTCCTTGAGTCTCCAGAAGTGCAAGGTGTCAGGTTCTGAGAGACTTTGCTTGGGAAAAAATCCTAAAAAAAGTACCCTCACTTAATAAGAATAACAAGCTGTAGTGTTGTGAAATACATTAAGAATATTTTTTTTTATCGACAGATAAGTTGAGAGTGACTCTTGAAGGACCAGCATCACATCCTCACTCTTTCAAGTATTTATCTTCCAGAATCTGGCAGTAAGTTTTGGGAGTTAATTTTTGCAAAACAGACTTTTCAGGATAGGACATAGACTAAAAATGAACTCCCAAAACTTGCTGCCAGATTCTGGAAGATACATTTTATTACAATTTGTAATAAAAATGTAATACAAATTGTAATTTAATTACAATTTTATTAAATTTTATTACAAGCAGCTTTATTACAATTCACAGATACTAAATTTCACATAAAATAATAAATATCCAAAACACTAAGACTGTCCTCATTCAAAGAAAACAACAACAGAAATAAAACATTCATGACAAGCCACAGGGCTCCAACAGGGCACAACTGTAATTGTTAAAGTTGAAAGTTTTTTTTTTCTTATTGCAAAACTTGTAGAAACATACAAAAACAGGAAAACAAGACATGAATATATTCCTACAAAGAGGCATCTATTTATAGCACTTACAGATGTAAACATTAAGCTACACCACAGACTTATGGGAAATGTAGTCCCAAACTCATGCGTCACCCTGTTGCAGTTAAATTTTACTCGCCAGTTAGAGTGAAGTATAAGTTTAGCACAGATATTTTTTCACTCACCTTCATTCATCTTGAACACTGAGAGCGCTCTGTGCTGACCTTTTGATTTCAACAAATCAGTTTGAGCAAACTCAGACAATGTGATTAATATTCATTAACCCAGCAGCTCATCAGACCTTTTACATTGTTTTTAGTTGTTTTATTATCATCTGATAAGTATTATTGTTAGTTTTTTTTTTACAGGTACACAGAATGATCAAAAATGCCCTAAGTTGTGTTAAAATGACAAATATGCATCCATACATTTTCATCCATTCATTTTCATGGTTAGTTCTAACAATTTGAGTTGAATTACTGAAATAAATGAACTTTTCCACGACATTCTAATTTATTGAGATGCACCTGTATATGTAATTGTTAAAAAGGCCCATGGTAAATGCACTTTTATTTGTGTCTTTGAGAGGTGTTCTGGCGATCAGCCAATGTCAGAGCACGCTGTCAACGCATACATATACATACGCATATACAGTAATATCCTTACTTCATAACGTTTTCTCATTTTTATTTACTTTAACATGATGTACTTAAAAAAAATTTTTTAAATATACATGGACATATTTAAAAATAAATAGGTAAATGGGAAAATAATGATTGAGGGATGCAAACAAAATTCAATTCTGCTGTAAAGCAGCTCTAAAAAGACAACAGTAAACAGAAATGATTCAGTTGAAATCAGTTCAGTTGATCTCAAAGAAGTATTTGTATTCTTTTTTTCTTTTTTTCATATTTTATTGTTTTATTTATATTTTAGTTCGGTTTATTTTTTGTTGTTGTTATATAAATTATATAATTATAATGTAAATTAATATAACATTTTTAAAAATATATAATTTTTAAATACAAATGTGACCCTCAAAACCAGCCATAAGGGTACTTTTAAAAAAAAATTGAGATCTATACATCATCTGAAAGTTGAATAAATAAGCTTTCCATTGATGTATGGTTTGTTAGGATAGGACAATATTTGGCTGAGATACAACTATTTGAAAATCTGGAATCTGAGGGTGCAAAAAAATCTAAATATTGAGAAAATCATCTTTAAAGTTGTCCAAATGAAGTTCTTAGCATTGCATATTACTAATCAAAAATTAAGTTTAGAAATAAATGCTTTTGTCATAAAACAAAATGTATAATTTTGACCCATACAATGTATTGTTGGCTATTGCTACAAATATACCCCAGCGACTTAACACTGCTTTTGTGCTCCAGGGTCACAATTACAAATATTTCTTTGATATTTAAATTGAGATTTTAAAACTTTATATGAATATGTACATCTTTTTTATTTAAAAATGTTTCTTTACATCAAACTTAGACTTTAAAACACTGCATAGTCTTCACTGTATGAATTAAATTGATCCTTATTAAATCAGTGAAGAGCAGTGAGTGGTTTTCTTTGTCTTTTGTCTGATTAACATTAATGACACAGTGAAGACAAACTGACTGTATATATACAAATATTCACCAAAACTGGCATTAAAGTAAATAAATAAATCTGTGTATTTGACCGTTTGGGGGCGCGCCTGAAACCCCAAGTATAGGCTACTTCGCTTGTCCGTGTTCCACTCAGTCTCTTTCGCAGTTTAAAGGGGGCATATGATGTTGCTAAAAAGAACATTTTTTAGGTAGGCGTGGCTGACTCTTAACTTTTATAAAGAATATCTCTTTGGATTTGAGACTTTAGTCTTTGCAACTTTACAGATCTTCTTTATGCACCAAGAGCTTGTAACACTCCAAAGAGAAAGGAAAAATTGAAATTGCATCATATGACCCCTTTAATGCGTTGTGATTTTAATAGCCTAACTATTTTTAAAATAAAGCATAGACGGTAAATGCGGACTTTTAAGGAGGGGTGAAAGTGCACCGCATGTAAATCGCTTTATCTTGTTTATCACGTTTTCATAATTGCTGGAAGCCAAAATCGAAACCGAAACTAAACTAAAATCGGATTTTTCGCATAGCTAGCTCACATTGAAAATGAGAACGGTAGTCTATCTATCTATCTATCTATCTATCTATCTGTATGTCTGTCTATAAAATAAATTCGCTAACAAATTGACATACCTGTGTGTGTTTAGTTGAGCTGTCTCTGGATGAGTTATACTTATACTATATATATATTTATACAATTTTCATAATTAAAATGACGATTATTTCAAATTGATTACTTTTAGATATCTCCGGACTGGAAGTCATGACTGGTGAACACGATAGCTTCTTGTTGCGACGAGCGCAACAGATGTATTTACCTCAGAGAAGAAGATAGTATTTCATGTTGTGTTTTTATTAATCTTGTTTCTTGCTTTTCCCGGGCGAGTCAGAGTGAACTGCTGCTAGAGTTCTCAGCTGAACTTTGTTTTTGTTTTTTTGCTTTGTCTGAACTTCATCCCTACTTTGTGTTTATTTGAATGGCGTCAGAACTTCATCTGATGAACACAAATCCAACAAGTGTTGTTATTATACCAAAGCAACAGCAGCAGAAAATTACTGCTTTACAACATCGTCTCTGCTCAGCTCTGCTTTTAATACAATCATCCCTGAACTCACAGCTCTCATTATTAACTGATCTGATTGACATACAGCACGTTTTAAGGGTCAAACTAAAGTTTATTTATACAACTCAAAAGGAAGCAACAGGTCAAAATAACAAACAAAACTCCCCAATAACTCCTACAGATGATAGCTTCTTACCAAACAAAAGAATAGAAATCAACAATAATACTCTTACCTGGCTAACAAAAAAAGAAAAAGTGGACAAACCCAAAATAAAGTGGCACCTCACTACAGCTTCCAATAAATATTAAACAAAAACAAAAGATTTAAGCTGTATTAATAACATAAAGATAAGGCATTAACAGTTGGGGTAAGCAATAATGTAAAGTTTCAACAATAAGCCAAACAGTTTGACACATTCACAGCAATGAAATAAATGCACATAAGTAAACACAATAATGAAATAAGTACACAACGTAACAGCATAAAGTGGATTGTTTTTTGGCAGTACGTCACACAATGCACTACAAGGCTTTAGTGAAGGAGTAATATCATTATTATCATTATGTAAGTAATATAATTGTTACGGGGCTGACGAGACGAGAGGCGTGCGGATCCATGTGCAAGCTTTTATTCACAAGAGACGTGGTCAAAAAACACAGGCAGGGTCGAACAACAGCAAACAGGTATGGCACAGGCAAGACAAAGAATATTCCTTGGGCTAGCGTGGGTCTACGATCGGCGAACAGTATCCAGAGGGCTTGACAAGAGGGGTAATACAATAAACACAGGCAGAAGGTCAGGAAACAGACAACAAGGCAACACTAGACTAAGACTAAAACTAAAAATGGGAAAAGGAATGGCTCAGTAATGTAGCTAACGCTAGAGGAGAGATAAACGCTAAACAAAACTAGAGACTAAACAGAAACACTGAATGGCTCTGTAAAGCATCTAACACTTGGGGAGTGCTAAATGCAGAACAATACTCGGCTCTACGAGCAGGTAATAGCGTAGCTTATGTATCATGTCTTAAACTTTCTTTGTCAACATTCTACTAACCCTAAACCTACCCTAACAGTCTACTCTGAGAGTTAGTAGACATGTAGTTGCAAATTAATGAGAATTAGTTGACATGTAGTTACAAAGTTACTTATAGTTAATAGAATGTCTAAAGTGGACTATCAAAATAAAGTGTAACCGACTAAACAGAAACACGGAATGGCTCAGTAAGGCAGCTAACACTTGGGGAGTGCTAAACGCAGAACAATACTCAGCGATCAGAGCAGGAACTGAGTGGGTGTTATGTAGTGTGTGTGATTGGTCTCAGGTGAGCGTGTGATTAGTGAAATGGTGCATGGGAAATATAGTCCGTGGTGACGTGCAACAGTCAGTGTAGTGAGAGAGTCAATGTGATGGACGAGTGACCTCTGGTGGCGATCGGATGGAAGTCCACGGACCGGATTCGTGACAATAATTATTTAAGACAGTGAATTAAACTTACTAAACTGTAGGGGGCTTCAAAGTGACAATACACAAAACTACATACAGTTGCTTAATAGAGTGCTGCAGTAATGACGTCAATTCACAACTGGTATCCTCCAGATGTTCCTATAGGGTTTTATAATGGGGTTGTTCTACTTCTCAGTGAAATAGCGTCTGTGGTAAACATAACTTGACGGATTGTAGAGGATTCACAGCCTCTCTTCAAATTCGACGTCCAGGTTGTTTTTCCACTGCATGCACAGTTAGTGCTTTTTGTAGCCTAGCGTGGTTACAAACAACGGGAGGCATATGGATGTCTGCAAAGAGCCTCCGCCTACACCCTCCGATAATGATTTTTACTTCACGCTCTAGTGCACACGGAAGGTATTACACAGGCTTTAGAGTGTAATGACAAACATAAAAACGACATACATTAGAAAAATAAAAGCCAGAAGAAGTGACTTGGACTCTTTTCTGTAGTAGATATTGTCAAGTTATGTTTACCACAGACCTTATTTCACTAATAAATGGAAAAGCCCCATTATAAAACCCCATGGTGAATTATTCTTCAGGGTTTTGACGCCACGTTCTCAGCGCTCTATGACCAGCAGGTGTTTAAGTGACTGAACTCTACAGGACAGTGAGGCCTTTAGGAGTGGATGGGAATCAGGTCCGGCTCCAGAATCTTAGTTCACATCTTAGTTCATCGCGATCTCACATCAAAGTTATGTTATAATCAGTAAAGATCTTTTCGCTGCACAATGAATCTCTTATTTACATTGCATCTAAACTTTGCTAATAATGAGATGATTCGTGCTGAACACAACACCTGAACAAAAGTCCGGTGATTCGAGCGGTGAGTGGATTCTAGCTTAAACGCTTCTGATTGGCTGTTGCGTTCAAGAAAGCATTGTTCAGCGCTGCAAAAAAAACGCTGAAATAGAAACCGATCTCCAGAGCACAAACGTACTGGATAGTTTGGCACATCTGCAATGAAATGGCATTATTGCAGCTCTACCTGAGGGTGCTATTGGTTTTGTTTAACATCTCTAACACCCCCGCAGAACCGGGCCTGATGGGAATACAGATACAGTCACTCACTAATGCTAGAGAGAAAGAGAAATAGAGAAACTATGAAAGACCAGTGTCAGTTATTTGTCCGATGAATAATGTTTAGAAATGTTTCACATCACATCACATTTACCTTTTAGCTCCGCTTCCAACCTTTCCACTTCATTCTCTTTACCTTTTAGCTCCTGTCTTAACTTTTTCACTTCATTCAGTTGTTTTTGAATCTCTTCAAGTCTCTCCTTGAGCTCCTGAACGTGCTGATCTTTTCTCTTTCTGAAATCATTCAGTTCTTCTCTTTGTTTTCTGACTTCATCTTCATGTTTCTTCTTCATCTTCTTTATTTCCTCTTCATGTTTCTGTTTCATTTCATCACACTCTTTTTCTTCTCTGTCTATTCTTTCTCTCTCTTCTCTTTCTCTTCTCCTGATCTCCTCCTCTTGCTCTTGTTTCAGATCTTCTATCACTTCCTCCCATCTCTTTCTCTTCTCCACTCGTCTCTCTTCATCCTCCTCTTTTCTCTCTCGCTCCAGCTGCTCATGTCTTTTCATTTCCTTTATCTTTTCTTCATATTCTCTCTCTTTCTGTTCTCTCTCTTTTATCTGTTGTTGTTTTTCCTCCTCTCTGTTTTGTTTTTCTTCTTCTCTCTCTCTCTTTCAAATGTATTTCTCTTGTTCTCCAGTTCTTCTTGTTTTTCTCTCAGCTGTTCATTGTGTCTCTCTCTTTCCTCTTCCTCTCGTTCTCTCATCTGTCGTTTCTTCTCTTCCTCCCATTCTCTTTGCTGTCGTTTAATTTCCTCTTGAGTCTCTTTGTCATTTTCAGCCTCTTTTATTTTTCTCTTCCATTCTTCTCTCTCTTTCTCTTCTTGTTCCTTCCTCATTTCTTCCTCTAAATCTCTCTTTTTTATTTCCTCTTCATGTTTTTTTCTTAACTCTGTCATGATGTGTTCGTGATCATTTCTCATATTTTCTTGATCTTGTTTATACTCTTCTTCTCTCTTTCTATCTTCTTCTCTTTCTTTTAGCTCTTCTTCATACTGTATTCTCTGATCTTCAATCTCTCTCTTCATCTCCTCTATTCTTTGATCATATACAGTTCTTTGCTCTATCTCTTCTTCTGATCGTTTCTGATCCTCCTTCATCTCTTGTTTCTTCTGCTCTGATTTTTCTTTCTCCTCAAACTCTCTCCTGAGTGTTTCCTCTTGTTCTCTGAACTTGTTCTTCAGTCTCTCTCTTTCCTCTTCTGTCCTTTGTTTTCTCTCCTCTAGTCTCTTTCTCATACTCATGTCTTCCATGTCGTATTTGGCTTCTAATTCTTCAATTTGAGCCAGTTTTTTTCTTTTATTCTCGTCTATCATTTCCATTCTCTGTTCAGTGGAGATCTCTGCCTCATCAAACATCTCATTAGTGAAGTATTGAGCATGATTCATCTCTTCTATCATATTTAACAGATGAGTAACTTGTGTCTGATCTTGTGTTTCTGTGTTTTTAAAAATCAGGGATCTGTTTCCACAGTCACTGATCAGTTTCTTGAGTTCATCAAGTCTCTCCACATATTCTTCTATTGCTTGTCTTCTCAGATCATTTCTTCTATGTAAGTGAACAAGGAAGAAATCTGCTGCTCTTGAGCCAAAGATCATCTTGATCATGTCTAAAGTGTTTTTCTCTTCTCGAGTGATTCCTCCCAGACTCAGCACAATAATAAACACATGTGGTCCAGGTGCTGACAGTGAAACACACTTCATTATTTCTTCCTGCACTTGTTCATTTGTCAGTGAGGGGTCAAAGAGTCCTGGAGTATCAATAACAAGCTACTGATCGACCATCAACTTCACCAACTCTCTTCTGACAAACTGGTCACCAAACGTGAACTAGCTTCACTGTGGAACTCATCGTTTCCGAGGATAGTGTTTCCTGTTGCAGACTTTCCACTTCCTGTCCTCCCAAACGGCAAGATTCTCAAGCATCCTGAATCTGATGGTGAATCTTCATCGTCTGAAAATGTAAATTTATAGTTTATAGATTAACAACAAGTGATTAAATTTGACCCTGAAAAACAACTCATGGGCGGGCCAAATTCTCTGGGCGGGCAAAGCAGAGAAAGGGGAGGTAACCTTTCCCCGTATGACGACATAAAGGGAAGATTCCAGATTGGGCCATCTGAGCTTTCATTTTCTCAAAAGCAAAGCAGGATACCCAGGGCTCGGTTTACACCTATCGCCATTTCTAGCCACTGGGGGACCATAGGCAGGCTAGGGGAACTCATATTAATGTTAAAAAACCTCATAAAGTGAAATTTTCATGCCATGGGACCTTTAAACTCAAACCTAAAATGTAAACTATTTGCAACAGTTCATCACATTGGTTCTCAACATTGTTCTCAATCCATTATACAGGTGTCGTATCCCATTAAATAAAATGTAGCCTAACTGTCTTCCTTGAATATTTCTTGTGTTTATAATACAAATAATAATAATAATGTATAGATGTATTAATTACACTTTTGGTGAACTTTTCTGAATGAAAGATCAAAAGGATAAACAATGCTTGCCATGAGCCGGCCACTGTTTTGACTGGATGATGCCATTGCATAGGAAACAGTATCAGTGTTTTGAAAAAGTTATTTATATAAACGCAGCCTGTATAAACAGCATATTCAAGTCTTCCATTAGTCCTGTTGTCAGGCACTTGGAGAATGTCAGAAACTGAACATGCATCTGTATACTGTAGTGTGTAGACAGCAGCAGTGATTATAATTGGTTCTATTTGTATTTGACGCAGTGCAACGTGATGAGCTCATCCGACGTTAAAGCAGCACTATGTAACTTTTGGCGTTCTAGCGGTTAATAAACAGAACTGCACACATCCCGCGGAAGAACATTCCAACCGGAGCTACTTCTCTAAATGTATGTCTATGGCGATTCACGCAAGTATGTGTTACTCCGCACTCCGACCAGCCTACAATAGTCCAAATATAAGCACTTATTATAAGTGTACCGTAGTGATTCGGAATAAGACAAAAACACGGTTTGGAAGATTAATTCGTGATGTACTCGCTCATTACATACATTTAGCAAATTTTGAACACGGAAGAAGTTACATACTGCTGCTTTAAGCTACTGAATTCCAGTGGGCGGGGCCTATGGTGTGATGACGTATTTCTGTTTGTTGCTGTCTTGCTCTGAAGGCAGTCATATGCAAATATATTTGCCCTTGTGATGTCACAAATCCCACAGTATCAAAACAAGCCATTTTTGGAGCTTGATTACTTAAGATGCTTTTTTTTAGTTGATGATGATGAGGACGTTAGAGAACTTGCAGGATGTTTTAATGATATAAAGACCTCTTTTATGTTAAAAGATCAAGGCAAATTTGATTTGTCATATCAATTAGTGGGACAGCGCCACCCAATGGACAATATTTTTTATTATTATTTATATCTATTTATTTTACCATGTGCACAGTAAGTTTTCCCTTTTCCCTCTTCTTTTTTATTTGTTTTAGTTATTCTTGTTTATCATTTTTATGTTGATGGTTGTATTATTTTATGTGTACTGTTCTTGATTTTTGAGCATAAAAAAAAACTATACTAACTAATTAAAACAAAACCTATTAAAAAACGAACACTTGTCTTGAGCATGCATCAGCTTGATAAGAACTACCTAAAATGACAGAAACCATATTTAGGAATTTTTTTTAGAAGTGTAGTGGGGTTTTTTTTTGCCTCATGCTCCATTCGATTGCATGCAGAGGGCGGGGTTTATGAGCTGAACTGCCGCCGAAATTATTTGACTAAATAAGGATTTGGGGTACTTGTTAGGATATGAGTTTAATAAAGATAGAGTAGGATATAGGCTGCTAATAAAATACATGTATAGTACAGGGTTGAGCGAGAGGATTTCAAATCAAACAGGGATGCTGTAGCCTGATCTGGATTTTAGGGAACCAGGGAAGTATTCTGGAGGAGCTGGAGACTTGGATGGGACAGAAGGGAACCTGGAACCTGGGAATCTGGTATAGGGAAGAGTTTCAAATGTATGAAGTGTTTTTTTTTTCATGTCATTTTGAAGATAATAGCTAACATGACTGCACAACAGCAACGTACTGTAGGTGGCGCTATACAGTTAGACTGTTATGCGCCAAAAAACTAAAGAAGAAGAAGAAATTATTTTGCTTCATTTCTCTGGGAGTGTGCGGCACACTCGCTCTCAACAATAAAGGTTTTCTACATCAAAGTCTGTCTGAAATCAGTTTCGCCAGGTACCTTCGTGCACAAACAATGTTTTTAAAAGTCACTGCCGAAGCTTTCAGTCTTCTGAGGTGAGTTGAGCTTTTCACGACATTTCGCGTATTTACATAATTGTGAAATATTTATGCGACAATATACGAGGTCGTTTCTGTGTAGTTTTCATCGGTTACAGTGCTAATTGTGTGTTTGCTGACTTATCTGAATAAGGCCGTACTGCAGAGAACGGAAAACATGTTAAGACCCGAGCGATTTTGTGCTTTTGTATGTTCGCGTGTATATCTTTTTGATGTTTGGAGTCACAATGCTGCTGTTTCTGAATGTCTCGTGATCTGTGAGAGGAATGGATGCGAACCAATATCTGGGGAAAACAGGGCACAACGTAACACTTTGACTTTCTCAGTTTGTGTACATCCACGTTGGGTTGAGTAACGTTAGGCTATACTTTTTTATCCACAGTAATTTTACACTTGTCTAGTACAAATACGGCATTTTGTTTCATAATCACAGTGTATACATTTTTCTTTATTTACCCTCAAAAATGGAAGTGACATGTGACAACATGCCCCGTAAGTGGGGTACATTGTAACATTACCATATTACAGCTTCAAATGCTGTCTGATCTAATAATAAAAAAATAAAAAATAAACGAAAATATTTTGTCAATGAAATAAAATTATTTAAAAAATTCCAATAAAATAATGGTGTTTTTTTTTTATTAAAAAAAAATCTGATTTTGGAGTTTGACAATGAACACACTGAAATCATGCTTGGGATGGCCCACATAAACGAGCCAAAATGCTTCACATTTCTTGAAATAATAACTGCTGAACAATTAAACCGTGACTGTCAGTCTTTATTCACCTGTTTATCGTGGTTTCTCATTAAAAGTAAATAGTGTAAATTACATTGATAATGTCATATAATAGCATGGTTTAATAATAGTGGGGAACATTGTAACATCTGTGCCACTCGATTGCTGTCTTCTGCTAGTTAGCAAAGCATAAAAAAAAGCTATCTAAACTGATAAATAACAGATTGGAGATTAAAATAATAGCAGATTTGGCTAATTTGAAATGAATACTAAAAACTGAGATGAAAGCCAGAAATTTGCTTTTACTATGGTAAAATAAATGTTCAGTGATATTTAAAAAAAAAAAAAGAATTTTGGCACAGTTTTTTCTCTGTATAGTGTTGTTATGGCAACTAGTAAATACCATATATTTTGTTATGCTAGCATATGTGGAAATATTCAAACCACGTGTGTAACAACTAACCCCGCGTTACCTTGTGCCCCGCGCTCCCCTAGTGCTGCTGTGATTTTATTTCTAACGTTTTAACATTTATCTTTGGCAGATCAGATTTGTTATAGTTACTTTAGCCTACATGGTAAAAAAAATTAAGGACGGATACTTCATATTGAGCTTATGAGCCATTTTAAGTGTGTATATATTAGTGTTGGGCGGTATGAGCAAAAATTTATATCATGGTATTTTTCAAAATTATACCGGTTTCACGGTACATGACGGTATTTTTTTTCCTTGCATGACCGGGTGTTAACCATATTTTCTACTGATTGAGAGGAAATACTGCAGTATATTGACTTAGAATGCCCTATTTTACTGTCATGAGGAGTGAGTATTGTCAAAAAATACCACACTAAATAGTGACTAAACACGACCCCTTTTAATACATGTTAACCAGGAGTCACTCTCATTTATAATCGCGGCATCGTCTGATAAAATCAACATGCATCTACACTAAAGAGCGGCTATGCGGTTGTTTTGGCTATATTACTTTTTTGTCTCATGCAGCGCACTGCCTGCGTCTGAGTAACAAACTAAAAAAAACAAACAAAAAAGTGCATGTGATATTAACAGAAGAACTACGCTCATATTTATAATTCCAAACAATCAGTAAGCGACAGGGTGCTAGGAAACGCTGTTTTGTACTCATTTATTGACGAGTCGGCTGCGGTTGTCGCGCTCCGAACGTTGTTTAAGCGACATATTGCGGTATTTAAAAAATTAATATCATCATAAAAATAAACACCAGTATTTGGTATGAACCGGTATACCGCCCAGCACTAATATATGTATATATATATATATATATATGTATGTGGATATGTATATTATATTTTTATTTTTTTATATTTATTTTACAAACATATATAATGTTTGTAAAATGACACAGTGTCATTTTATATTAGTCATTTTAACTAAACTTAGGACTGGTGGTGGTGCTTTTTTGGTCATTCTGTGTTTCTGTAAAAAAATGGGGGGAAAAACATAAGGATTAATGAGCTGCTGGATTCATGAATATTAATCCGGTTGTGTGCATTCGCTAGAATTGATTTGCCGAATTCAAATCAGGGACGATAATAGGTGAGCGCCAGCCAATGAGATTGTCGTTTGCGCATTAGTTCCGCCCACTACCGGAGAAACCGGCAGTTCTTAAAAGCTGAAGAACTCCAAAGGAACTCTGTTATTTGGACAGGAAAATACATCAAATAATATCGTTTACATATAGCGCGTCAATTCTGCATGGTATGTAAGACTCTCTCGCTCTGTCTCTCTCTTTGCATGTGAGAAAAAAGCAAAGTGACGGCGAGTCGTGCGCCTTCACACTAAAGTTTACGGTATGCGAAATACAGGTGCGCTGCGCATCCATAGAGATGAACTGAAAAATAGCACAGATCACTTGACTGAGAGAGAACTCTGAAGCGCTCAGTCAGAGAGTGTTTGGCGAGTGAATATATCTGTGCTAATCATTGCAATCAGTATGCAATAAGTTATTGAGTGTACATTTTTATTTTAATTAAAATTATTAGGCTAAATGGATGCCAGCTAAAGCCGCGTTTCCATCGAAATTACCCGAAACAATTGTACCAGGAACTTTTTTTCCCCCCAGACCTGTTGCTGTCTGTGTTTCCATCGCGGTCTAAAGTAACGAGAAGAATAGGCAAATAGTCTGGTGACGTAGGTCTGCGCACATTTCAATACTAAGTACGCAAATTTCGGACTAATTCTGCAAACAGCAGCGTACTTGATAACATCAGTCAGCTCGCCTTGGCTACTGCAATTTTTTTAGGAGATGTTACAAAAAATTTACTGAAATTTGAAAAGGCAGAAAAAAAGTTCGCCAAACGGTGGATTCGAACCCGGGTCGATCGCGTCAAAATAAGAACAACACACATCTAACCATCTGCGCCACTGGAGCTGACGACTGTCAACCCTCTTTTGTAATGACAATAGCCTCTGCTAACAAGGTGGGCTGTTTGTACTTAGTGTAAATAGACACTCCGTAAAAGTAAGCGTAGAGCCCTGCCTACTGTATTTCCATCACAGTTTTAGGTCTTAAATTTGGTATTAAAGGTGGTATTAAAAGGTCTTTCACCCAAAAATGAAAATTCTGTGATTAATTTCTCTCCCTCATGTCGTTCCAAACCCGTAAGACCTTCGTTCATCTTCGGAACACAAATTAAGATGTTTGATGAAAGCTCTCTGACCCTCCATAGATAGCAAGGGTCCTTCCACATTCAAGGTCCAGAAACGTTGTAAGGACATCGTTAAAATAGTCCATATGACATCAGGGGTTCAACCGTAATTTTGTGAAACTATGAGAATAATTCTTGTGCGCTCTACGTCACGTGTGTTCTACGTCAGAAATAGTCGCGCCATTTTTACGAGCAGAACAAAGCGCATGCGTGCAAACATTATTTGAAGTGCCAGTTACTTCCAATTTGCTCTATTTTGATCGCTATCATAGACATCAATGTTTATATCCGAACAATAAACTTTCTTCCCAGTATTTCTGTGGTAATATGAATGATTATAAGACTGAAATAATTGAAAGACCTAAACATGTTAACTAGTCACTCTGTGTCAGCGGCAGTGTGAACGCAGATTTGAATGTTCTGGTAAGACTTTTTCAATGATTTAATATACAAAGGCATTTGGCAAATGTCATTTAGAAATACGATCGCATGGATGTTTGAGTCGAGATTGCAATCTTTTAATGATTAATCATGCAGCTCTAGTCAGGAGTGTATGCAGTTATCTGGGATCGGCTCTTAATTCACGATGTTGTCTACATTGATCAGCCGCTTGTATGCCGGCATGCTGTTTTGTTTTGTTTTTAATTCACACCGTGTGCGTAATTCAAACCTTCTGCTTGTTCTTAAAGGAATAATAATTCCAAATGAACTTATTTTGACAGGAAAATACAACAAACAATATCATTTACAAGAAGCATGTCAATTCTATGTGAATGCTCGCAAAAGAAATGTTAACAGTAGAACGACAGAAATGCATAGAATGTGTGAATGACCACATATGTGAATTCAGAGTTACTGAATGAGTGTTTAACATTGATGTGCATTGATCTTTGTGTTGACACTGTTACTTTTATATAGTTATATAATGATTTACAAACTGATTTATTGTTGATTTTGGCAGATATGCTCAACCACACAGAAAAATTCAGTGAAGCTCCTCCCACAACAATCACACCTTCAGTGAAGCTCCTCCCACAACAATCACACCTTCAGTGAAGCTCCTCCCACAACAATCACACCTTCAGTGAAGCTCCTCCCACAACAATCACACCTTCAGTGAAGCTCCTCCCACAACAACCGCACCTTCAGTGAAGCTCCTCCCTCAACAATCACACCTTCAGTGAAGCTCCTCCCACATCAATCACACCTTCAGTGAAGCTCCTCCCACATCAATCACACCTTCAGTGAAGCTCCTCCCACTGCAGTTCAGCAATAAATGCTGGAATATTCCCATCAGTCTACAAGTGAAGACGAGCATCAAAGCATCTGGAAGAAGTGAAATCTGCAGAGACAGAGTTTATTGAAGGACAGAGAGAACATGAGAGATCCAGAACCCTGCAGAATGAAACACACTGAAGAACAAACAGGTTGGTGTTTATTCTTCATCCTTCATTAATGAAGCTGAAGAACAATAAGATGATAAACTTCAAGCAGTTTTAATTTTGTTGCAGTAGGATAAAATGTAAAAGCTGTGCAATAATATAGTTAAAGCAGCAAATAATAAGGACACATTTTATAAACTAGGTAAATAAAAATTTTAATCAATTTATGTAAGATAATTGTGTAGTTGGAATGTTTCAGGGTCAATGCATCAAAATGATAAAAACATTTGTATAGCAATTGCCAGTGGTGGACAGTAACGAAGTCGTTTTACTTCGTTACTGTACTTAAGTACATTTTTCAAGTATCTGTACTTTACTAGAGTAGTTTTATTTTGAGTAACTTTTACTTCACTACATTTCATAAAACATATCGTTACTCTTTATAATAAATCACATACTCTGAAACGCAGAAGCGGTGTCTGATTCAAGAACGAACTGATTCTTTTCAATGAAC
>NW_015650017.1:226173-228572 GCF_001515625.1 Sinocyclocheilus rhinocerous | reverse complement strand
ACTTTTGTACTTTCACTCGAGTAAAATTGAAAACTGAGTACTTTTACTTTTACTGGAGTCATATTTTATTATACGGATCTGTACTTTTACTCAAGTACTTGATTTGTGTACTTCGTCCACCGCTGGCAATTGCCTACTTTCTACTGTTTCATCAGGGTTCAGTTTATGTCCTTTCTTTTCAGATTTCTCAGTTTTTTTTTTTATTTACTGAAAATTAAACATTTTTAAACTTGCATTTCAGAGTTGATTGAAGAAAACAAGGAGGATGAAGAACTGAATGAAGAGGAGAAACATCATGTCAAAACTGGAGAAAAACCTTCGAGTCGCTCTCAAACCAAACAGAAAGATTTAAAATATGTGCTTTGAGTGTGAGAAGACTTTTATTACAGCTCAACATTTGAAACTGCACGAGAGGATCCACACTGGAGAGAAACCTTACACGTGTTCACGCTGCGACAAGAGATTCATTCAGTCATCACAACTGAAAACACATGCGAGGATCCACACTGGAGAGAAACCATTCAAATGCAATCAGTGTGGGAAGAGTTTTACATACAAAGGAGGCCTTATGCTGCATATGAGGGTTCATACGGGAGAGAAGCCGTTCACATGTGATCAGTGTGGGAAGATATTCGCACGAACATCAAAACTTAAGGATCACATGAACATCCACACTGGAGAGAAACTGTATGAATGTGATCAGTGTGGGAAAACATTTTTGTGGGCTTCAAACCGGAATGATCACCTGAAAGTTCATTCAAAGGAGAAACCACATTCATGTTCTTTGTGTGGCAAGAGTTTTTCACATCTGCAGAAATTAAAAGTTCATCAGAAGATACACACTGGTGTGAGAAATCATATGTGCTTTGAGTGTGAGAAGACTTTTATTACAGCTAAAGATTTAAAACGGCACCTGAGGATCCACACTGGAGAGAAACCGTATCACTGCACTGCATGCGGGAAGAGTTTCAGTCGTTCATCTTATCTACGCAGTCATACAAAAAAGATTCACAGTCAGTAGATCATCTGGATTTTTAATTTTCTGTCGAATAGGCCGCAAGTGGTAAAAGTGGACAATTCATTATCACCCACCATTGTTCTTAATACTGGTGCCCCCCAAGGATGTGTATTAAGTCCATTTCTTTACATTCTCTATACGAATGTTTGTCAGAGTCCCATCTACTACTATTCATTATTTTAAATATGCAGATGACACAGCTATTCTTGCGTTGCTCAAAAACAGTGATAACGATTCTTTTTTGGACTATCAACGTTCCATAACATATATTAGCACCATGGTGTGATGACAATTTTTTACATCTTAACATTTCAAAGACTAAAGAACTGGTTTTTAGCTCCTCCAAAACACAGATCCATCTCAGTATTGACATTAACGCAGAGATGGTTGAAAGAGTCGAGCATTTTAGCTATCTTGGCATTACATTGGATGATCATCTCAGTTTTAATCAGCATATCTTAAGTATCCATAAAGGCTGTCAGCAGAGACTTACAGTGCTCCGTAAACTTAAGCAGCTGTCTGTTCAGCCTCGTCTCCTTCTTCTCCTGTATTGGAGTATTATTGAGCCCGTTCTTATGTATGGTGCCGTTTGTTTTTTTTCATATGCTTACAGCTGTTAACGGGAACAAACTTTTAAAGATGCCTCATTTGGCTAAAACACATAGGAAATTAGCCATCGTCTTACACTCTTGCAATTTGTATGTACTTGTAAGGTACCTGTCCTTGTGTTGTATACGCACCTTCTGTGAAAATGAATTTCCTCTGTGGACAAATAAATAATCTATCTATCTTCAGATCCAGCACTTTCAGGTGTGATGCTGCGTCCTCACCAAACATGACACAATAATACATCAAGCAATAAAATCTCGTATAAATCTGTCATAAGCAGCCAAAACAAATGACAGGACAAAGAAACATCATCTAAAGTTTTCACTGTGAATGAAGTTCATCATTTCATCTGTGAGATTCAAATGATCATTTAATTATTATTATTATTATTATTATTTTATTATTACTTTTTTTTTTTACATATTTACCATTCTTGTTCAGAAAGCTAAGAAGAGGCTGTAAAACTGAGATTTACTTGTTTGTAATAACTTATTTATCTTTTTTTTTCTTTAGTTTTATTGTATTGAGATACATTGGCTCTCTTGTAAGTTAATTAAAAAAGATATGTCTCATTGGTTTTAACTTTAATGGAGACATATTATGCCCCTTTTTACAATATATAATGTAAGTCTTTGGTGTCCCCAGAATGTGTCTGTGAAGTTTCAGCTCAAAATACTCCACAGATCATTTATATCATTTTGAAAATGCCTATTTTGAGTGGAAGCAGAAACACGCTGTTTTTCGGGCCTGTTTCTTTAAATGCAAATGAGCT
>NW_015650017.1:210092-226163 GCF_001515625.1 Sinocyclocheilus rhinocerous | reverse complement strand
ATCATGTTTATTGCGCTGAAATCATGCGTTTTAAAGCATACGAGTTTAAACTTCTGATATACGGTTTTCTGAGAGCACACAACCAAAGCACACGCACAGCTGTCACAGCATGTGAGTACTAAACTATTCACACACAAGTTTGCGTTAAAAACACACACGAGTTACAAAACAGTCGGTTATGTCTGTGAAGGTAAACTGCTGGGAAATAAATCCCATGTTTGTTTTAGATCTGTGTGGCAGCAGCAAAATACATTAAATATATAATATAATTTAAATACATAATCACATGGAACCAGATAAAAACTCCTCTCCTAGGTTCATGAAACGGTCGTCCATAAAATGCATTGCTGTTCTGTTGTAAGTAATCTTAAATTATTAAAATTATTATTATTATTATTATTAAATACTAAAATTCCTAAATGCATCTACTTTCGGAAAGCCAAATAAAGTGCTTTTGCTTTCGCCTAGAAACACACAGCGTCTCACTGACATGGCTGCTTCAACACTAACTGCGGTTACTGAAACCACGTCTTCTTTCTTTGCGTGCACATTTGGGCCGCATTATGCTAATATTGCCACATAGTGAGGTAGATATGTGGGGGCGTGTTAGAACGAGCCGTTTTAGGGGGGCGTGGCAGAGTCTTAACTTTGATAAAGAATATCTCTTTGGTTTTGAGACTTTAGTCTTTGCAACTTCAGGGATCTTATCTATGCACAATCAGCTTGTAACACTCCAAAGAGAAAGGAAAACTTGAAATCGCATCATATGACCCCTTTAAACATTTTAGAAGAGAACGCAGCATCACAGTTGTCTGAACCAATGAGCATTAAGTTGTGCCGTCAGTCAGTCGTTTCCCATGATGCTTTTGATCAGCGCAGTCAGTGGAGAGCAACTGCGCTCGACTGCACAATCCGAGGTTTTTGGCACACGTCAGCGTGACTCGGACACTTTTCTAACCGGCATGCATCTCGCGGTGGTCACCGGTGATTGGTTCAGCGCAGATTTTGCTCATCTCAAAAGAGCCTCATTACAAATTTTCTGTCTTTGTGACTGTGAGCAATATTTGGCGCGTTTTGAAAAGCTACCGTTATTCTCGCATCGCCCTCATGACGTTACCACTAGTTTCATTCACTCAGCGCGTGTTTGCTGTGTCTTCTGAGGTGAGTCGAGCAGTTCAGATATTTCGCTTGTTTTGATCCTTAAAATTTTTTTTACATGGTTTGTTTAATCAACATCCTACGAGGTTCTTTCTAAATTGTTTTAATCGGATAAAACACTATTTATGCGCCTGTTCTGGCGTCTGCAGACTGATTTAGTTCAACAGGAAAGGAACATCACGGGAAACTAAAGTCATGCGGACACAAACCATTGCGTGTATTTTTAAAGTTTGTGTGATAAAGATGTGTTTGTGAGTGATAAAGATGTGCGTGTTTTTTCGTGCTTTCATGGATATGAACATATTCATTTAAAGCCTATATGGTTAATGGCAGACAGAAATGGAGCAGAAAAAAACTGTAAAGATGCGTGTGATTAGTTTGTTTTATCTATGTCAGTTGTGAGTGACAAACAATGCTATTTTTTTTAATAGAGACGTTTTATAACATTTAAGGTACTCTGTTCGAACTCTAATGGTATTTTCAAGTATGTATTCTTTTTTTACCACAGACACCTACTATTACTATGCCAATATAACTATGCCAAATAAGCACACTAATGTCCACATAAAAAGCTAAAACCGTGCTGCCGAATCCCGCGTTTTTTAATGGAATTATCATTCTTTTTCTAAGGCTCAGTTTTCCTATAAATGCCAGAATATTCTCATCAGCCTACAAGTGAAGACAGAGTTTACTGAAGGACAGTGAGCACATGACAGATCCAGAACCCTGCAGAATGAAACACACTGAAAAACAAACAGGTTGGTGTTTATTCTTGATCCTTAAAGGCTGAAAAAATCAGTCCCTCTAGGATGTAATTTATTATAAGAGAACACTAAAGAATGAATTAAATGTTATCCTCTTAATCCTATATAACTATCATATTTAATACATTAATTTCTAAGGACTCTAAATGATCAATTTGAACAAAACGTCTCCAGGTTACGCATGTAACCATGGTTCCCCGAAGGGAATGAGACGCTGCGTCGAAACGCTACGGGAACGCCTCCAGCGTGACTACGCTCTGAATCACATGCATAATCAGTCCAATGGATGGGTGAGACATCACAGGCGGAGTGAAGTAGCGACCAGGAAGCATAAAAGCACGTGCGGTGAAACCGGCATCAGCTTCTAGGAGTGAAGCAAGCGCTGGCAGGGATGCCGGAAGTATGGCCCTGAGACGCAGCGTCTCGTTCCCTTTGAGGAACCCAGACGTTCCCCTTCAGGAACTCGAGCTGCGTTGAGACGCTACGGGAACGAGAATGCCCACGCCGCCAGACTTGCAAATCCCTGCCTAGTGTGGAAGAGCACAACTAAGGCGATAGAAAAGGGAGCCAGGAGTGGCTAAAGTAGGCAAGGCCTGCCGTCCCGAAGGCCAACTTCTGGAGTGAACCTTGACCTCCAAAGGAGAGGGGAGATCAGAGGACTCAAGGCTATGGAATAGCATCCTGATTCACCACTTAGCATAAGCTTCTCTGGCCGGAGGCCTCGGCCTCAGCGCTCCGCAGAGGAAACGTGTAAGAAGAGGGTGTCTTCCCAATGAATGGCCACTGAGAGGGGCGTGGTAGGCCGCAATGGCCGCCACGAAGACCTTTAGGGTGGAGTGGGTCAACCCTGCGGATAAACAGGCCTGCAGGAACTCCAGAACTGTACCAAACGGGCAGTTAGCTGGGTCGAGCTGGCGGTCTCCGCACCAAGAAATACAGTTTCCTCATAGAGGGAGCTCTGGATGGAGGATGGTCTTAACAACCTCGGTTGAGAGACCGAAAGCTATGAGTTGTGCCTCCTCAGAGGCCACACCCACAGCTTCCACAGCTCCGGGCGGGGGCGCACCCTCCACCTGTGAGAGGAGATCTCTACTGACGGGAATCTCCCATGGAGCGCTGTCGAGAAGAGAAATCAGGTCCGAGAACCATACTCGGCCCGGCCAGAACGGGGCTACTGGCAGTCGACTGACCTCGTTCCAGCGCACTCTCTCCAGAACTCCCGGGAGCAGAACAATCGGGGGAAAGGTGTACAGACGAAGCCTCAGTGGAGCTGGATGAGCCCCAGTGGAGATGGATGAGTCAGAGAGAGAACCTGAGGGGACCATGCGATAACATCTGAGTCGCAAACAAATCCACCTGAGCCTGGCCAAAGACTCTCCAAGTCTGCTTCACCCTTCGGGGTGAGGCATCTATTCCCCGGACCTCGGCCCCTGCCTCGACAGGATGTCTGCCCCCACATTTATAAGAGACCACTGCTGTGTTGTCGGTGCGCACCAACACATAGCGATCGCTTAGGCCTGGAAGAAAGTGTTTTAAAGCTAGAAACATGGCCAGCATCTCCAGTCAACTCATGCGCCACGTGAGATGGGGGCCGCTCCACAGGCCGCGGGCTGAGTGGCCACTCATGACCGCTCCCAACCAGTGAGAGATGTATCCGTCGCTAGCATATGCGGCGACCAGGAGCTCCCAGTACCGGGCCCTGAGATAAGAACCAAGGTTTCCTTCACATGTCTAAGGCACGTAGGCACCGCCACGTGACCTTGAGCATGCGAAGCTGGTTTCCCCTCGGGGAGAACCTCTTGGTCTTAAGCCACCACTGTAGGGGTCTCATGTACAGCAGGCCAAAAGTAACCGAGACACGTTAGTCTACTAAGGGAATCAGTCTCTTGAGACTGACCTTTGGAGTAATCAGAGCGGCTAGCTCGGTGCCCTGGAGCGGCGAATCGGCAGGGGACGGCTGTACTAGCTGCTCTAGAGACCTCTGTGGAGGTCGCGAGCTTCTTTGCACCGCTAGAAGTCTTCTCTAAAAATGACGGTCCTCAGACCCGCGTCATCTGCTACGAAGACTCGACTGATAAAACCAGAGCCTGCTCAGGGCAGGACCCAAGGAGGCACGCTTGGCAGGGGCTCCCACACCGCCAGGTGACATACTAAGGGAACCAGTCTCATGAGACTGGCCTCTGGTACACTTAGAGCGGCTAGCTTAGTGCCCTGAAGCGGTGAACCGGCAGGGGACTCTGGACTCTGCGGAGTACGAGAAGTGACGCCCCCAAAATGAGGAGATGGAACACGGTAGGTTGGGACTGCTCCTGCTCTGCAGCCCCTGCTGACCGCCTCAACCTCCTCAGAGGAAGAGAGGTAAACACATGTTCTTACTCAAGAAATGTTTATCCCAAGAGCCCCTGTATATCTAACTTCTCATAGTCACATAAATACTTCAATACTTCAGCGAATGTTAAAAATGCTAACTTGATGGCATTGCTTGTGTCTTTACAGCAATATTAGTTTGATGCATGACAGGCCGCAGATTAGATGAGTCAGCCGTATGGCTTGAGAAGGCCTTAGACTTTCTATCACGTGATAAAACAGAAATAGAGAAAACTACAGGCACACTGGGTTCCCGCTTGTTCTGTAAACATTTGTGAATGTTGCTGCTATTGTTGTTTTTGGTTCACCTACAGCAGATGGAGGAGGGTTTGGGCCCTGGCGTTGTGGCAGCGGCCAGAGAGCTCTCACAGGAGGAGGACGACGAGCTGGGCCCACAGGCTTTGGTGGTTGTGGGGCCCACCGTTTTTTAGTTGATATCTAGGGGCTTGCAGCAAAAGAGTGGGAGAGTTTGGTCCCAGCATAAACCAGTTCCTCCATGTTCCTTCAAATTTCCGATTTGCAAATATTCTTTAAAAAACCTTATACTCACTTCTTCTGTAGGTGAAGCTGGATCACAAATTATTCGCGCGAACATAGATGCATTTATGTAAATCGGGGGCACATTTCCTACAAAAACAAACGTAATCCACTGTGTCTTCAGCGGCTCAGATGTCGGGAGTAAATGACGACTGCTATGTTCATTATTACATCCAACAACAGAACACCTCAATCACTTAGGAGTCATTCTTGTCTACATCTGCTCCGGCGGTGAAACAATGGCGGACTGATGACAGTCACTCAGGGCGGGGCTAAGATAAGAAACCAGTCCAGTCTGTGCTGAAACGCTACTGTCAATCAAACTATCGTGGGAGGGGCCTGTTTTTGTGACATCACACAGACAGGCATCTGAGATAGTCTCGATTTGAGAAAGGGGTAAAGATTTGAGTAGATAAAAAAAAAAACACTGGGTGGATTTTTATCATTATGGGGTGGTTGTGTACATTTCAGTTCAAACAACTTGTAAAAGTGCATGTAGCATCCTATGACCCCTTTAAGTAAGATTGAAACCACACTAAAACTATTCCAGATCCATCCATCCATCCATAAATTAATTACTCTAATGAATTCACATGAATTAATTATGTAAATGTGTGTGTTTAGGTGAACTCTCTCAGGAGGAGTTTATGGAGGGCATTCAGGCCGACGAGGTTCTGTTGAAGATGTTGACTGACTCGTATCGTCAAAATAATCTACAGCGAGATCAACTCTGAGCAGCAGCTGCACTGATCCCAGACCAGCTGATGATGATGAAGATGATGGCTGTTGTGCAGGTTCTGCAGCAGGTCAAATCGCAGCTAGTTTCTCCTGGTGTATTTCTCATCTTAGAAGCTGAAATTTACCATTGAGTGAGGACGTTTAAATCCTCAACACATCAGAAATATCCAGTATTTACCGTGTTTTACTGTGTTACTCTCAGCTGGACTGAAAATCTTAATGTAATCTCACAGAATAACATTAGTGATGGAAACTAGAGCAAACCCTGTTTATTCAAGTGCACTTATACACACTAAAACCTTGAATCATTCCTGTAAAATACATTCTTCAGTCCTGTGATGTGTGTGTATGTGTGTATATATATATATAAGGGGAATAATGTTATTTATGTAAAAAATGCAGTATTATATTATGTAGAGGACATTTATAACGTTATTGTCATTTCACACTTGGATTCTCTTTTGAAAATAAAACATGAAACCTGTTCTTTGTTTGCAGAGTAATAAACAGCCTCAGAATATGTGACATGATCTATTGAACTGACTGACAATCAATGCAGTTTTGTGTTTATATCCCAAATATTTGTAACAAAATTAATTCCTATAAAATACATGTAAAATAAAACTAATAATCAGTTATATGTAAAACAACACTTCAAAACAGTATTATTTCAACATTTCTGATATGCAATGATAGTATTTATTAATATTTTCAATTAGCCTTTATCTAATATCGATATTTATTTCAATTACAGTTTACAATTTTCATTAATTTGTAGTTTAATTTTTAGCTTTAATTAGTTTAGTAATTTTGTTTTGAGCTTTTATAACGATTTAAATTTATTAGTACTTCAACTTAAACATATTTATTTCAGTAACATTCAGTTGTTGTTTTTTTAAGTTTAAGTTTTTCATCTAATATTTATAGTATTTTATTTTCATTTATTTCAGCTTTATTTCAATTTCAGATTACGGTTTTTGTTTAATTTTACTTTAATAACCATTTTAGTGTTAGCACCTTCTTACACGAAATATTTGTTGACCATAAAAATAAAATAACGCATATTTATAACATTTCGAAACATTTCTTATACGTGAAAAAAGCTAAATATCACGTATTGTGTAACATTTTATTTTTAGCTGAAGGATTTGATTCAGTCTGTGGTCAGTATCCAGCACACCTCCGTGAAGTTGGCACCCCATAAAAAGAAATATTCATCAAAACTATGCCATTCGTTTGTGCTACGTTTGTGCTGATTTGTGCCGCAAAAACGAACATTTGTGCTGGTTTGGTGTTTGAGATATTAAACATTATTTTTTTGACCGTGTGACGTCACTCTCCACCCCATGTTGTCAAAATCGCTCCAAACCAGCGTGGTTCATTTGTGCTCGATCTGTGCTGATTTGTGCCGTTAACACATATTCGTGTTCTTGTTTGTTGCTATTTGTATTCATTTGTTACAAAAATGCAACATAGGACTAAATTACTGGTTTATATTCAAGTAACAAATATCACTGATACATAAATGCAATAATTTATACCAAGGTATAGCCTACCAACAAAACTATTTTTATCCGTTAAAGCAGGCTCTTTAATGTAACAAGGTTACTATGTATATTTTAATATAGCTAGCAAGTAGCCTGACTTTACCATCGACATCAACTGTTTTCTCACTTAGTAGCCTATTGTGTATTATTATTATTATAATTTAAATGTGTATTGCATTATGCATTTTGCAGATGAAATATTCGGAGCATAAACATTACCATGATATTGCTCAGCTGTATTTTCTCTTTGAGGAATAGGCTATGCGTGAAGGACAGCCAAGGTGTGTTTGTTTAAAATATCTTTGAATGAAATAAGATGAAATGTCTAGACTTGCATATCATAATTTAATGTGTTAAAAATTGCATACCACACGCTCATGTGAGTTTTTTATTGCAAAATATTAATAAAAAGTTTTACCTCGTTGATATGTAGCAACATTATCTATCAGTTTTTTGTGGGTTTTTTTTTTTTCACACATTCAGTATAGCTTAAGGCTATTTTATCTTTGAGCACTTTTTCTACAGTCCATTATGTTCTTTTTGTTTTCTTATGCAGTGCGATAAATAATCGTTTGTAAGGGGGACAGAAAAACTTTAACATAATATTATAATATAATAATATTAGCTGTCAAATGCAGTAATACCATGCAATTACAGTTACATATAGCCTATAGATAATGGCTTATTAAGTGCTTCTGTTTTCCCCCTTTTAAATAGGCCTATTTAAGAAGAATTAAACCAGGATTTCTTTTCACGGCACAAATCGAGCACAAATAAACGCGGCATTTGGTGTGGAGATTTATTAACGATTTAGACGAACTGGGGTGGAGAGTGACGTCACAGCTCCCGAAAATATTTGGTTATATCTAAGGAAGGAAAATAGATGCAGTGTTTGTTTTAACGGCACAAACGGGCACAAATCAGCACAAACGTAGCACAAACGAATGGCATAGTTTTGATGATTATTTCTTTTTATGGGGTGCCAACTTCACGGAGGTATCCAGCAGGGGTTCAGATAAAAAATCGTCAGCTGGCAGCAGGAAGTGGCTGCCATTGACAGCCGGAAGGCAGTTACTGGCAGCCGGAAGGTAGGAGGGACCTGCCACTCGGTGGCAGCCAATCAGTATCGACCAACGTGGACGCAACCAATCACATGTAACTACGACAGCAGCCAACTACTTCAGTAATGGTGGCGATTGTTCGAGCGGTAAGTTCGGAAATTAATGATCGGAGTAATGAATAATTGTTGCGTTGCATGTTTGATCTGAATTGTTATCCTAGTGAACGACAGTGTAACTTTGCCTACTTTAGTTTAATTGTTAAGTGTAATCTAATTAGTGGTAGAAAGGTAGTTTGTGTACCATGTTACATCATGTATAATCATTGCTCTTAGTATGTTAGGGGGCTAACATTAACTTCAAATATTAACGTTTGTTAACGTGTTAACAGAGTCTACTGAATAATATAAAACGAATGTTGCTTGACTGGAATTATAGAAGATACACGTGCTACACTAACCATATATTTTTGTGTTGAATTTTTCAGGAGATTGTCTGATATCCATTAACTTATTGATGATTTTTTTCGTCTTACAATAACAACGGACCAAACAGTTCTTTTAAGAAATACTCTTCTTTCTCTGCCTTCTTTCCCCTTATTTCTGTCTTCACCTTTTGTGTACCTGACTATTGGTTATGACAGGTAAGAAGCCATTACATTTCCAAAATCTTAATAACTTAAGTTAATTTGAACAGAACATGCAAAAACTTATACATGGGAAAATGTTATTCAACTTCTGAAATGTTCTACCTTTTATATGTGAATGAGTGTTTTGCTATTTTGAGATGTTGTTTTCTCTAATACAATGCATGTGCGGGTGTACCACTTGCTTTTGGAATAGATGACATCTATTCTGGGACAGGCAGTTGTCCTACACTGAACAGCTGGGGTGATGTCAAATCCTGAACACTTTCAGGCAAAGCATTTAAAGCATGCCATATATTTTGAGGATAATGGCATCCGTAAGCATTGTACAAACCACACATGCATTTTACGTTTGTTAATTCTGTTCTATGGAGTTTCATGGGGGGAAAAAAACAGTTCTGTGTTCCAGTTGAAGTTCTAAGGATGTGAATGCAAAACACTTGATTGTCTTTCTTTGTAAAATCTATGCAAAATATAATGGAACTGTTCATTGTTCGTATAACTTTTAGGCCTGGTTTCACAGACAGGGCTTGGATTAAGCCAGGACTAGGCCGTAGTTAAATTGGAACATTTAAGTAGCTTTTATAAACGTGCCTTAGAAAAAAAACATTACTGGTGTGCATCTTGAGGCAAAACCATGGCACTGACATATTTTAAGATACGCTTTCAGTTAAAACAGCTCAAACATGCATTTTAGTCTGGGACTAGCTTAAGCCTTGAACCCTGTGAACTGTGAATTCATGATATATCTTTTTTTTATTTTTTATTATTATTATTATTATTATTATTATTATTATTAGTGTGTAAGGAAAATGTTAATTTTCTATTTTGATTTATTTTCCAGGATGTTCCTGCACAATCAGCATCTGTGTATTCATGCTAATGGTAACAAGTGGTTTTGTTTCCCCATCACATTCATCTTGGGCATAACCCCACATCCATAACAATTGTCATCAAAAGACATCAGGCTGATCCTGTTAAATGTTTTAAGTATTACCTGCTCCCATAGAATGCACATTCTGTTTTAAGGGAGGTTAGGCCGTGATGTTTGGAAATTGCAGTAATTTTTAGTTTGTTTATAATACCCAATAGTTGCCAGATGCTGTCCTGTCGGAAAATCTTCTTCACGTGGTCCTGGAGGAGGGTGATGCTGCATTGTTAAATCTGTCTTTGGTTTGTTCCAAATTTGGAAGTCTGGTGTATACAGACTCATTTCGAAAGAGGGCACACTTCTGCTGGCTTGACGGTATGTATTTTCTTTTACATATTTGATTAGAGGTTTAAAATTGTGCCATACCATTCAATTTTTCAGTTGCCATGTCTGAATGTTTATCTTTGTAGTAATCCTTTTTTTATTTATTTTTTAATGCTCATTTCAATATACAGGTGTAACAAAATGGAGAACAAAGTCTGAGCCATGCCAGGAATTTTTCAAAATGTACACACTGCAGCCCTGCAATGAGGTTTACAAGAACTGCTTACCAGGTGTGCAAATTATGCATGAAAATGTGATCATTGCTAGGTACATGATGACAAAATGCAATAGGAATAATCATTAATATGGCTCTGCATGCATGTCTACTTTTAATAAGGCAATTTAGGTATTAATGTCACCATTTTCTTATGAATCCTCTAGGCTATGTGGAACTGGATGATGAGTAATTTCTTACTGCTAAATTCTGAAAAAACGGGTGTTAATTATAGGACCTAAAACCTCCGCATGTAATAACCTAGAACACTGTCTAAGACTTGATGGCTGCTCTGTCAATTCCTCGTCATCAGTTAGGAACCTAGGTGTGCTATTTGATAGCAATCTTCTGCACAATGTGACTTTGCTAGCCTGAAATTGAACTGCTGGTTTTGTCTGGTCAGAGGAGAACTGGCCCCCCGACTGAGCCTGGTTTCTCCCAAGGTTTTTTCTACATTCTGTTGCCTCTGGCTTGCTTAGTTGGGGACACTTAATATCCAGCGATATCGTTGACTTGATTGCAAATGATTGCAAAGATACTATTTAAACTGAACTGAGCTGGATGATGACATCACTGAATTCAATGATGAACTGCCTTTAACTGAAAAATGAGTGTTTACTATTGTCCTTCTGCATCATTGACACACTATTTTCCTATTTAATACTGTAAAGCTGCTTTGACACTTTGTATTGTTAAAAGCGCTATATAAATAAAGGTGACTTGACTTGACTATGTTAGAAGAAGAAGAAAATGAGGAGAGATGCAAGGCTTTTACTCCAATAACACCCATCCAGGGTTTTGCAGTGATTGGTGCAAGATGCTGGAGGAGTAATTCGGTATAACTCATCAGTTCCGATCTGAAAGTCTTGTAAATACCTCAGGATTGTTGTTAGTGATTCTGATTTCTGCTTGACATTTTCGTCTACTTGCTTACTGGATGAATTTTATACCGTTTACATTGTATAGCACTGACTTTGACAACATACAGAGCCCGTTACAAATTTAACGGCTAATTTAATATATATATAGTTTCTTGAAATACTGTAAATGTAAAAATTACAAATTTAACGGCTAATTTAATATATATATATATATAGTTTCTTGAAATACTGCAAATGTAAAAAAATATAACACAGCAACATATGATTTTAAATAAAGGTCACTGATGAGACCTGTTTCTTTTTGTCATTTAGGCAGGTGTGTGTGTATATATATAGCCTATGTAATAAATGTACAACATACACCTAGTAATAAGTGCCTCTTTCATAAATGTGTTTGTGTGCATATCTTTCATTATTTAACACAAACATTGATGTACACACATGCATTCATACACAAACATTCAGCAGGAATTTAACGTTTAGCCAAATTATAGTTTTCTTTGTTTACATTTGATAAACCTTTTCAATCAAATAATATAAAATACTGACCTTTATACTTATTTAAATAAGTATTAAAAAGTATAATAAATTTATATAATTATTTATTTGTCTTGCTGCCGCTGGCAGCCTCCTCCGATTTCCGGTTTTTAGAGACAGCTGCCGTCCGGTTTTAGTGGCAGCCACTTCCCGCTGACAGCTGCCGATTTTTCGCCGGACCCCCCCTCTCAGTATCAGCAAAGACTATGGGAAATCTCAGTATATGTAACTCATTTAAAGCATGTCCTCATTTAACCGACTAAATCTTAAGGTAAATTATAACACAATCATCTTTTATGGGGAATAATGAATATGTGTGTGTTGTCGGCGCGCGTGCGTCAGAGAGAGTCGCGTGACGTCACGGCTGCACCTGAGTTTCGGTTGAAGGTGAAACTTTGTAGCAGAGACTGAAACACGCTTCTCACGCTTCTCACGCTTCTCACGAGCGCATTACCCGATTAACGACCGATTTATGACCACTTCAATCTGATTCATTCTCAAAGCAGCGCGTTTCGGCGGCAAAGGCCTCAGGATTGCTGGGGTTTTCCTGCTTCGACGCTTCCTGAAACCCTCAGGTGAGACTCATTCATATTTAAAGCGCATTTATATTTAATCTTTTACACTTGCACCCTCATTCCAGAAATATAATACACGAGAATATGCTTTACTGTCGGAATTTCAGTGTTTTAATCGAAGACTAGGATAATTTATGCGATGCTATCGAAAGTCACCGGCTGTTTATTTACTCAATTTATTGACTTATGACTGTTGTTTCTGATTATACGTTGAATTAATGCTCATATTAAGTCTAATTATTAATATGAGCTTCATCTGGTCTGTGTTTGCAATCAAGTTATGAAACTTAAATCTGGTCATTTAAAATGCAGTTTATGCTGCTGCTAATAATAAAATATATTTGTTCATATAAAATTGTTATAAAATGTATTGGATATAGCATCTAAAAATATTAATTGAATTTTTTAATTAAATATTAGTTTTGTAGTATCTCCTCCTACAGAATGTGATGTTACTGTATTAATAGGAATGATTATAATACTGTATTCATATAATATTGCTAATAATATTAAAACGTATTAAAAATAAAAATAGAGAATACAATGTTTTTTCTTATTACAAATATTAGTGTTTGTAACCTTTTTGATTATTATTATTATTAGCCTCATTTATGTGTTTTTGCTCCTCTACAGAAGGTCATCATGTTAATATTATATATATTTTTAGTAATTATTCTAATGATCATAATAATAATTCTAAGGTATAAAAATATATTAAATATTTGTTAATATAATATAATTAAAATCTATTAAAATAACAAAAACTAAAATGTTAGTTTTATGTAATATTTTGTGTTTGTAGGCGGTTTGATTGTTTTTAGCCTCATTTATGTGTTTTTCCTCCTACAGAAGATCATGTTAATATAATATTTTAGTAATAATAAATATATAAAATAACAAAAAAATAATAAAACATTATTAATTGCTACATTTTTGTTTATTAAATATTAGTGTTTGTAGGCTCAGTTTGATTATTTTTAGCCTCATTTGTTTTTTTTCCCTTCCTTTGTCATCATGTTAATATAACATTTGTATTAATTATTAAAATAATAGTTAAAATATCTATTTATTAATATAATATTATTGACATTTTAAAATGTATTAAATATAAAAGTATTAAAAAGTATGGTTTATTAATATAATAGTTTTATTAAATATTGTAAGTATTTGTAGGCTCAGTTAGATTATATTAATGTTATCAGTGTTTGCAGTCTGAGTTAGATTCTTCTCAGCCTCACTGATGCACTCTTCCTCGTCTCCTGAAGGCCGTGATGTCCTCTCATCCGCGGCGTGTGCGGCTGAAGCCCTGGCTGGTGTCTCAGGTGGACAACGGGACGTTTCCGGGTCTGGTGTGGATGGACCGCGAGGCCAAACGCTTCCAGATCCCCTGGAAACACGCCACGCGTCACACGCCGCAGCAGGAGGAGGAGAACACCATCTTTAAGGTGAGGGATGGAGGGCCCGGGGTACAGCGGGACGGGACTGACCCGATCCGTGTGTGTTTGTCAGGCCTGGGCCGTGGAGACCGGGAAGTATCAGGAAGGCGTGGACGAGCCGGATCCGGCCAAATGGAAAGCGCAGCTGAGATGCGCCCTCAACAAGAGCCGCGAGTTCAACCTCATCTACGACGGGACCAAAGAGGTTCCCATGAAACCGCTGAAGATCTACGACGTGTGTGATATTCCTCAGACCTCCAGCAACCCGGGTAACACACGCACACACGCGCGAGTCACGACAAACACACACACTCTCTCACATACATAAACACACACACACACACACTCTCTCACACACATAAACACACACACACACACAAGTCACGACAAACACACACTCTCACATACATAAACACACACACACACACCCTCTCACACACATAAACACACACACACACACAAGTCACGACAAACACACACTCTCACATACATAAACACACACACACACACCCTCTCACACACATAAACACACACACACACACAAGTCACGACAAACACACACTCTCACATACATAAACACACACACACACACCCTCTCACACACATAAACACACACACACACACAAGTCACGACAAACACACACTCTCACATACATAAACACACACACACACACCCTCTCACACACATAAACACACACACACACACAAGTCACGACAAACACACACTCTCACATACATAAACACACACACACACACCCTCTCACACACATAAACACACACACACACACAAGTCACGACAAACACACACTCTCACATACATAAACACACACACACACACCCTCTCACACACATAAACACACACACACACACAAGTCACGACAAACACACACTCTCACATACATAAACACACACACACACACCCTCTCACACACATAAACACACACACACACACAAGTCACGACAAACACACACTCTCACATACATAAACACACACACACACACCCTCTCACACACATAAACACACACACACACACAAGTCACGACAAACACACACACTCTCTCCCTGTTAATTTAAATACAGTTTACATTTTAGATTTTTTTTATGAATATTTAAAAAATGTAAAAGTTAACAGGGAATGAATATTTTTTTTATTCAGAAATTGTTATATATTGCTTATATATTCTGTACTTGGTATTCTGCTAAAGACAGATATATAATATGACAAAATATGAGCTGATGTTGGTATAAATTTAATAAAATAATCAACATTTAATTATATGAATTGATTAATTTGTGCTTTAACAAAATGAACAGTGTTTGTTTTAGCCTGAAACAGTCAGTTTTCAATTGTTAGAAAAAAAATGTCCTATAACTTTACAAATAAAATGTTATTAAAGTTATAAGGACTTACATTTTCATGTTATGACTTTACTCTTGATTGTTTTAAAAATGATATGACTTTGTTTATTTAAATAATGTTTTCATATATATCCAAATAATATCAATACATTTGTAAATAGATTATCCATTAAGAAGAATGCTGAATCAAAGAAACGCATTACATATTATAAATTAAGGAATTGTACATGCTTAACTGATAGTTTGGTCTTAATTTCATATATTAAAACAAATAATATTACTAAATATATGTAAGTAAAGTAGCCATTAAGAAGCGATTCATAATTTGAGACACGTTGAATTAGACAAATTAAATATGATTAATTTGACGTTTAATTGTCAGTTTCATCTTAGAATTAAATTTTTGTTGCCCTACATGGAAATAAATATACAGTATGCTCTAATAAAGTTAAAAATGAAATGGTAACAAAGTTATTAAAACTTAATCTTGTAATACTGTTTTTGAAACATTATTACTTTATACCTGTAAAAGATCTGCTGTTATTAAAAGAGACATTTTATTTGCATAATTTCACTCTTGAAATTATTATTTTTTAAATTATTTGTAGTTTTTATTTATTATGTGACATTTTTGCACAATTTTACAAATTGTATTAATACAAAATAATCATTTTATTTCCAAAATGAATTGCTGAGTTAAATATGAATGAAACATAATTAGGTGTAGCATTATGTTTGAAACTTGATATTGCTGTGTACTATTTTACATATTATATAAAAAATAGTTAAAAATAAGTTAAAACTTAAAAAAAACGTAATCTTTTAATGTTATTCCCAAAACTATTATTTTACGCTCATAAAAGTACTATTTATTATTAAGAACAAAAACTTCATTTGCATGTTATTAATTTTTTTATGTTTTATTTGTGATTTTATTCTTGAATTAATGGAAATAATAATAATTTTTTTAAATTATTATTTCTTTATAAGTTAAAACT
>NW_015650017.1:205325-209499 GCF_001515625.1 Sinocyclocheilus rhinocerous | reverse complement strand
AATATATATATATATATATATATATATATATATTTTAATGCTATTTCCAAAACTGTATTATTTTATACTCATAAAAGAATTAGGAACAAAAATTATGAATATTTATAAGTATATTCTTTTACATGATTTTATTCTTGAGTTAATGGAAATAATTAATTATTTTTTAATTATTACTTTATAACATTTTTACACAATTTTAGTAACAATGCAAAATAATAATTTTATTTCACACACTATTTGAAATAAGTATTCAGTATGTAAGTCTTGATTGTGAACACAGGTTCGGTTCCCACGTATGAGACGGACGGTGATGAAGACGATGTTCCTGACACTCCCGAGCCTCCTCCTCCTCCGTATCCACCTCACGGTACTGTGTCATCCCAGGATCCTCTCCGATTAAACCTGCTGTGTTTGGTGTTGCCTGAGTGTTTCTCTGGTGTGCAGGCATGAGCTCGTCTCCTCTGGGTCCGGTCTGGACTCCTCCGGGCTCCGTGTCTCCCATGCAGCCGCCCAGCTGTCCTCCTCCTGCTGCTCCTCCCTCTGTGGAGGTGTGGCCCAAGAAGGAGCCGCTGGACGTGGAGATGCAGCCGCCGCCCATGGAGCTGCAGACACCCACGCCGCTGGAGGCCATGTTTGCCACGCCGGAGACCTGGATCAGCTCCCTGCCCAGTACTCACTCTCACACACACACACACTAAACACTAAACACTCTCACACACGCACACGCACTCACGCACTCTCACACTCTCACACACTCACATACACACACGCACACACACACACTAAACACTCTCTCACACACTCACATACACACACGCACACACACACACTAAACACTCTCTCACACACTCACATACACACACGCACACACACACACTAAACACTCTCTCACACACTCACATACACACACGCACACACACACACTAAACACTCTCTCACACACTCACATACACACACGCACACACACACACTAAACACTCTCTCACACACTCACATACACACACGCACACACACACACTAAACACTCTCTCACACACTCACATACACACACGCACACACACACACTAAACACTCTCTCACACACTCACATACACACACGCACACACACACACTAAACACTCTCTCACACACTCACATACACACACGCACACACACACACTAAACACTCTCTCACACACTCACATACACACACGCACACACACACACTAAACACTCTCTCACACACTCACATACACACACGCACACACACACACTAAACACTCTCTCACACACTCACATACACACACGCACACACACACACTAAACACTCTCTCACACACTCACATACACACACGCACACACACACACTAAACACTCTCTCACACACTCACATACACACACGCACACACACACACTAAACACTCTCTCACACACTCACATACACACACGCACACACACACACTAAACACTCTCTCACACACTCACATACACACACGCACACACACACACTAAACACTCTCTCACACACTCACATACACACACGCACACACACACACTAAACACTCTCTCACACACTCACATACACACACGCACACACACACACTAAACACTCTCTCACACACTCACATACACACACGCACACACACACACTAAACACTCTCTCACACACTCACATACACACACGCACACACACACACTAAACACTCTCTCACACACTCACATACACACACGCACACACACACACTAAACACTCTCTCACACACTCACATACACACACGCACACACACACACTAAACACTCTCTCACACACTCACATACACACACGCACACACACACACTAAACACTCTCTCACACACTCACATACACACACGCACACACACACACTAAACACTCTCTCACACACTCACATACACACACGCACACACACACACTAAACACTCTCTCACACACTCACATACACACACGCACACACACACACTAAACACTCTCTCACACACTCACATACTCACTCACACACACACACACACACACACACACTAAACACTCTCAGAATCAAGGACCGGAACTCTCCGTTTTATAATTATTAATGTGTTTATACAATTCTGCATGTTCAATTGACATTTTGGTCTAAAATGTGAATTTTTGTGGCCTTGTAATGCAATATCTGCTCCGATATCCCCCACAATGCCCTGTGTGTGTGTGTTTAGTGACTGATCTGGAGGTGCAGTTCTATTACCGCGGTAAGGAGGTGTGTCCGCCGGTGATCGTCAGTAACCCGCAGGGCTGCCGTCTGTTCTACGGCGATCTGGGGCCCATCGTCAACCAGGAGGAGCTGTTCGGGCCGGTCAGTCTGGAGCAGGTGCGCTTCCCCTCCACCGAACACATCACTAACGACAAGCAGCGAGTGTTCACCAGCCGCCTGCTGGACGTGATGGACCGCGGACTCATCCTGGAGGTGAGCGGACACGACATCTACGCCGTGCGCCTCTGCCAGTGTAAGGTGTACTGGTCCGGCCCCTGCGCGCCCAACCCCAACATGCCCAACCTGATCGAGCGCCAGCACAAGGTCAAGCTCTTCTGCCTCGAGTCCTTCCTCAGCGGTGAGTGAGCGCGGTCACATGACACCAGAGGAGTAATACAGGCAGTGCTTGAAGATAAGCGTGATATCGTGTCTGTCTTTATACAGAATAAAGGCTTGTGGGTTTAATCAGACTGCATTGTATTATAATTACAAATAATTAAGTATAGAAATATTCATTTTCACTGTTTTAAAGTAAATCAGATGGGCCTATTTTATTTTATTATACTATATATGATTCGAAGTGAAATAACATTTTTATGACTATATTATGTTATATCTTATTTTATATTATACGTAATTCTTTGAATATTAATTTTTACAGCATTAAAGTAAATTGTATAATCCCAATTATTATTATTATTATTATTATCATTTACAATTCCAATAAAAAAATGGATCTGTTGATCAAAAGTGATCAAAACAATTAAATTGTTAATCATAATTATTTGGATGACAATTAATTATCAGCACAAAATTTATGACTGTGACAGCCCATACAGTATTATATATTATATTATATTATATTATATTATATTATATTACAGATAATTCTATAAATATTATAAATTTTCCCAGCATTAAAGTAGATCATATGGGCCTGTTTTATTATTTGTAGTATATTAGTTAAAAAGACAAATTAACAAAACAACACAACTTTTATGTGACACTTAATTGTCAAATAAAAGATTATGTAGCATATATATATATATTTATATATGCTATAAAACAGAACAAAACAGAAATGAATCATCAGCACAAAATTCAGGATCATGACAAGCTAATGTAATATCATATTATATTATTATATTATAATTATTTCTATAGATCTTTATTAATTTTCACAGCATTGAAGTTAATCATATGGGCCTGTTTTTATTATATATAATTCCAAGTAAAAACAAAAGTGACATGAACAATACAGAATAAGATCATTATTTGTAATTATTTCTGTGACAATTAATCATCAGCATTCATGCTTGTGAGATGCTATTGAATTATACTATAAATAATTATATAAATATTATGAAATTTTATTTGTATGTTTTATTTATTTTTATTTTATTATATTGTATGTAGGGCTGGGCGATATGGCCAAAAACATTATCACGATAATTTATTTCATATCAGTCGATATCGATAATTAGCACGATAAATGTCAAATCTTTATTTCTTTCAAGTTTGAAGCCAGATTTTTGCTCCACAGTGGAAGTTGTAGAAACCAGACCATTAATTTTCCTTAACAAAATAAATATCTAAATGGAAAAATTTATTTCTTAGTTTCTGCGTTGTTCTAATGAGTGATATTGTTTCAAATCAAGAAACCGGTTTGGGTTGCCTGAAAATATTAATAATAATAATATCACTTTTTTTGTCTCTTAGAAATGCACATTTGATAGTAGCTTGAGTTACTGCAGAGATAAATATTTGTTCATTATCAGTAACATCTGTAAAAATTATAGCAACCTCAGTTTTATATGGTTACATTTATTCGGACCGTTTTTTAAAATTTTTTATTAAGCATTGGTCTCCCATAGTAGCATACATTTAAATCAGGATAAACACGGTTAAAACCACAAATATAGCACCTCAATACCATGGTAAAAATATAACTA
>NW_015650017.1:203947-205232 GCF_001515625.1 Sinocyclocheilus rhinocerous | reverse complement strand
GGGAGCAGTTGGGGGTTCGATGCCTTGCTCAAGGGCACCTCAGTCGTGGTATTGAAGGTGGGAGAGAGCGCTGTACATTCACTCCCCCCACCTACAATCCCTGCCGGTACGAGACTCGAACCCGCAACCTTTGGGTTACGAGTCCGAATCTCTAACCATTAGGCCACGACTTCCCCTTATATACCATTACTCCTGTAATAAAATTCAGTGTGAATATCCCACATTTCTGCCACAATACCATGGTGCAGTGAGTGTTACCACAGTAAATCCATGGTGAATGATGGCGATGTGAAGATTGAAAAGCCTTCTGACTGTCTCGTTGCACACAGTGTTTCTCCTGTTTGGCTTTAGGGCTGGGCGATTTTGCAAAAAATTAAAATCTCGTTTTTTCCAGAATGTTTCACCGATTCTCTAGTTTTTTTTTTTTTACGATTTTTAACTAGTCAACTTGAAAATGTAACTACAACATGATTCAAGTTACTTTTTCTTCATTAACCCTCTAGTTAAAGAAAATTCTATTCCAAGTGCAGCACACATGAAGTTGACAACATGATGTAAATGTTAAACAAATCACTCGTTAAATATCTTTGCAGAAAAGGTGCAAAAACTACAACTACATATTGTACAAACTTGTCTTATACATATTATGCGTTCAGAAATAATACGAGGAAAATTCTTTTAGAAAATTTCAAAAGTCACGGACTGAAGGTATAACACCAGTAGACTATTATTAACTACAAGTGTTCTTTAAAAACAACAGCAGCTTTCAGCCTGTCACCATGATGCAAACATGAAATATCAGACATACAGTAGTAGTTCTTTACAGGTTTTTTTATTCGATTGCGCTGCCTTTCCATAGTTTTTTCTGTGTAAACATGGATGTGTTTAACTGCTGCGCTCGCGTCTCTTGCACCGTCTCATGCATGAAACGCCAGTCTAAAAACACTGCGCTCAAGTTAAAAGAAGTTCACTCCCATCTTCTTGCATGTTTTACCTATTCCACTGCCCGCGTCGCATCTTTGTCAAAACAAAAACGCTCTGTGAATGACACCTAGCGCTAAATTTATGGTCCTTCACAGAGCGCGTCACACGTAGGGTTGTGACGGTGAGGAAATTTTCCCACCGGTTAATCGACGTGTGACAACACCGATAATACCGGTATCACCGCGGGGGCATTCCCTCTTTTCCTCGCTTTCCTTCGCTTTTATATAGCTTGTAAAAGCGGTGTGCGCATTTTACTTTCACTTTGAAATAGCGGCAATTCGGCGTAAAGCAATTGTTCGTT
>NW_015650017.1:200138-203802 GCF_001515625.1 Sinocyclocheilus rhinocerous | reverse complement strand
GTGTCTGTTCTTTTACTGAACTAAATGATTTTTATTACTATAAAAAATCAAAACGATGGTGGGGGTCGGTGACGCGGTGGGCAAGTGACGTAAGTGTAGGTGTTGCGGCTTAACACCGGTATCACCGTCAGCACCGTCTATCGCGGCAAGCCTAGTCACACGTGAGCGGTTAATCACGTGTGCCGACATGCGGTTGGATCGTTCTTTTCTCTTTACTGTGATCACCGGCATATTGTCAAAGTGTCTAATTCTAACATTTGGTAATATTTCTATTCAAAATCGCGATTCCTCGATTTCTAAAAAATTTAATCGTGGCAAAACAATAAATTCGAATTAATCTATAAAATCGGGAAAATCGTCCAGCCCTATTTGGCATTAAACTAGTTTAACTCATCGAGTCATTTGTGTTCATCACTGAATTCAAGCGCTTCACACTGGATCTCACAGCGCTGCTTAGAGCTCGCGCCGCGCGGATAAACGGTCCGTGTGGCGCGATTCAAATGAGTCGCGCTGTTTCGTTCCGCTTTTGGTGCATAAACGTTATATCGAACATGTATCGAACTCTTCTTATCGTTTTATCGAGGAAAATTATATCGCGATAATTATCGTTATCGAATTATCGCCCAGCCCTAATTGTATGCGATTCCAAGTAAAATTAAAAAAACAAACAAAACCACAAAAAAATGTGTTATTAATAGTGTTGTGTGTGTGTGCAGGTGTGATCGCTCATCAGCGTGGTATGCTGTCGTCTGAGTCTCCGCTCTACGATATTCATCTGTGTTTCGGTGAGGAGTGGCCCGACGGCAGACCCCGCGAACGCAAACTCATCACGGTGCAGGTCAGACCCCACGCCACTGCACTTATTCAGACAAATAGAGCAAATATAATCAAAGAGACAAATACATACATGGAGGACTTTCTGATAAAGGACTTTCTGTTATTAGGGAATGAATTATGAACTTACGAATAAATAAAATAACATGCAAATATGGAGGATGTTGTATAAGGAATGAATTATAAACTCAAAAATAAACAAAAATATCAATTAATAAATAAAAAAAACACATGAGGAGGAATTTGCATTAAATATATTTGGGAATAAATTGTGAACCTTAAAATATAAATTAATAAATAAATATATACATAAATAAATAAATGAAATTATTATTAAATACAAATAAATATAAATGAGTAAATAAAATGGCACGTGAGGAGGACTTTGTATTAAATATATGTGGGATTAAATTATGAACGTAAACATAACAAATAAATAAAAATACATGTGAATAAATTAATGAATAAAAAATATGGATGATTTTGTATTAAATATTTTGGGGAATTATGAACTTATAAATAAATAAATTTTTTGGAATAAATTGTGAACCTTAAAATATAAATTAATAAATAAATATATACATAAATAAATAAATGAAATTATTATTAAATACAAATAAATATAAATGAGTAAATAAAATGGCACGTGAGGAGGACTTTGTATTAAATATATGTGGGATTAAATTATGAACGTAAACATAACAAATAAATAAAAATACATGTGAATAAATTAATGAATAAAAGATATGGATAATTTTGTATTAAATATTTTAGGCAGTTGTGAACTTATAAATAAATGAAGAAAAATGTTAATTATATAATATAAATGAAACATAAATAACAATAACGATAAATCAAAGAAGGGTTTTTCATTAAACCCCAAGTTTAACAACCATTCATAATAATTAGAGGTTTTTAACCAATATTAACTAGAAATTATGCAGATATAATGTACTTCATTTTTAAATTTATTAAATATAACGATAAATCAAAGAAGGGTTTTTCATTAAACCCCAAGTTTAACAACCATTCATAATAATTAGAGGTTTTTAACCAATATTAACTAGAAATTATGCAGATATAATGTAGTTAATTTTTACATTTATTAAACTATTTTTAGCACTTTTTAATTTATTATATATCATTACTCTTTATTTTGATACTTACAATTTAAAAAATGTAAAATTGTTAAAATAGTTTCAAATTTAAATTTGATGAACCTATAAGTAGCTTTGTACTTGCCAATCGAGTAAATTGATTGATCATGTCGAAGCAACAAATTAACATCACCTAAAATACTTATTATATATTATTACTCTTTACTTTGATACTTACAATTTAAAAAAATGTAAAATTGTTAAAACCGTTTCAAATTAAAATTTGATGAACCTATAAGTAGCTTTGTACTTGCCTATCAAGTAAATTGATTGATCATGTCGAAGCAACAAATTAACATCACCTTAAATACAAATATGATGTTTTCATAGTAAATAGTAAATAATAAATTGATATTGGTTGTTTTTACCAAATTAAGTAGTCCCAATTTGATGCTGCCTTCCACCAAATATATGCTCTATGTATTTTAATAATATTTATGACTATTATTTTGAATGTATGTATTAATCTATTATTGATCAGAATTATAACCAATGAAATATAATTAATCATGTAGAAGCATGTGCAAATATGTTGTTCATATAAAATAAACTGATATTGGTTGTTTTTACCAAGTTAAAAATAGCTCGGCTTTGCTGTGCTGCATAAATTATGCAGATGTTAACTGATGGGCCAATCAGAAGTATCTGTGGGTGTGGCTTGTTCACTCAGTGTGTGTATCTGTGTGTGTGTGTGTCTCTCAGTGTGTGTGTGCGTGCGTGTGTGTTCTGTCCTGATGTGTGAGGTGTTGATGGTTTTCCACACAGATCAGCAGAGTGAGCGGAGCTGCCGTGTCCACCAGAGGACGCTACCTGACAGCAGAGGAGAAGAGCAGAGCGCTGCCCAGGTCTGTCATCACATTCATCTGTTTCTGTTGTTTAGTTCATGATCAGGCTTTCTGAGCTCTACGAACACTAATGTGATGTTTCTGCAGTGACCGTCCGCTCTATCTGCACGTCCAGGGACAAACCAGAGACTTAGTGGACAGTGAGTGACGCGACTGATGCTTCACTTCATTCTGAGGATTCTGTGTGTGTGTGTGTGTGTGTGTGTGTTTAACATCACGCTGTGTGTGTGTGTGTTTAACATCACGCTGTGTGTGTGTGTGTTTAACATCTGTGTGTGTGTGTGCAGGTGGTGCCGGTGGTGGCGCGGATGATCAGTGAGATGTTCTCGGGCGACTGCACGCGCTCCTTCGACAGCGGCAGTGTGCGGCTGCAGATCTCCATCCCGGACATCAAGGACAACATTGTGACGCACCTGAAGCAGCTGTACCGTCTCCTGCAGACGCACCAGGGGCAGGAGAATTGGCCTCTGCCTCCCAGCATGCAGCTCCCGCAGGCGCAGCACTGACGCAGGTGACCGCTTTTATCAGCCGCTGCTTCTGACGTCTGAGCTTTTAGCTGCGCTCTCCTGCTTTTACTGCAGACGTAGGTTACGCGTGTGATCCGCTTTCTCGCACTTTTCTTGGCTCTCGTATGTTTTTAACCGCATCATGTGTTTGACGTCCCATCATGTAGATTTGTGTATTAATGTTGTATGGATTTATCAAAATAAAAAGAGAAAAACACAAAATCACTGAGTTTTTGTTCTTCCTTTATCCAGTGTACTTTGTTCTTTTTTGTTTGTTTGTACATACATACACACACACACACACACTCTCTCTCTCTCTCTC
>NW_015650017.1:188627-199890 GCF_001515625.1 Sinocyclocheilus rhinocerous | reverse complement strand
ATATATATATATATACATTTTTGTGACGATATGTTAAACAAGTTATATCAAAATAGTGTATATTAATTATAATATTTATGCATAAGTGATTTAATATATAATATCCAAATATTACAAAATCAATATCAAAATATACAATAAACATTTGTGTAATTTAATGTTATCTAAATATTAAATTTCATCTATGTTAAACGAGTTATATGTAAGCATTATAATTTGACATTTAAATATGACTTATCTAAATATTATGCAATATAATATTACATATGTTGTTTCAAAATATATATTAATATGATAAATATATATTAAATAAATTGCATTTTATGTCATCTAAATTTTGCAATTCATATATTTTAAACAACTACTAAATAACTAATATTTATCTTTTTTTGTGATACTGTACATATACATGTATATAAAATAAGTTATCAAAACATTAAATCAATGACCGTATATATAATTTATTTAATATGTAATATCTAAATATTTCCTCTGTTAAACAAGTTATAAGTATTCACACACACACACTCTCTCTCTCTCTCTCTCTCTCTCTCTCTCACACACTCACACACTCACACACACACACACACACACACATATATATATATATACATTTTTGTGACGATATGTTAAACAAGTTATATCAAAATAGTGTATATTAATTATAATATTTATGCATAAGAGATTTAATATATAATATCCAAATATTACAAAATCAATATCAAAATATACAATAAATATGTGTAATTTAATGTAATCTAAATATTAAATTTCATCTATATTAAATTAGTTATATGTAAGCATTATAATTTGACATTTAAATATAACATCTAAATATTATGCAATATAATATTACATATGTTGTTTCAAAATATATATTAATATGATAAATATATATTAAATAAATTGCATTTTATGTCATCTAAATTTTGCAATTCATATATTTTAAACAACTACTAAATAACTAATATTTATCTTTTTTTGTGATACTGTACATATACATGTATATAAAATAAGTTATCAAAACATTAAATCAATGACCGTATATATAATTTATTTAATATGTAATATCTAAATATTTCCTCTGTTAAACAAGTTATAAGTATTGACACGTATTTAGATACAGCTTGTTTAATATAATATCTAGATTTAATTACATTATATTACGTTATGGCAAATAAAAGGTATATCAAAAATATAATATTTACCTGCTATATTTGAATATATTTGTATGTAATTTGGACATAAATTATATTAAGTCTTAAAAATAAAATGGACTACTTAGTTCAGTGAATATCTAAATATAACATTAAACAAGTTATTTTAGGTTAATATAGTTTTTAGATTAAACTAAGTCATCAGATATTTAGACTTCTATGAGCTGATCTAACATCATGTAGATTTGTGAATAGATGTATCAAGCAAGAAGAAGTTGTTCTTGTTTCCGGCTGGTTTTCTCATCTGATATGATTCGTTTGTTAATGTGTAACTGAGATATGGATCGAGCTCATATCAAACTGCATTGCTTATTTATTAAATGTGAGATTGAAACTGTTGTTATCTGGAGCTGTTGGTCACTATGGAGGTTATCGCTGCTTGAGGTGTGTTTATCAGTCTGTCTGTAGGTGTTGTGTGTTATTTCTCCACCCATCTGAGCTCCTCCTTTAAGACACAGTAGACTTTGACCTCAGGAGCGGCTGCTGTTCCTCCGTCCATCACACTATGATCTAACACAGAGAAACCGCAGAAGATCTCAAGACACGGCTGAGAAGCGTCTCCAAGAGCTCGTCTGATCTCCTCGGTAAGTGTTTTCAGTCGTTAGATGAACTTCAGGGGTTTGGATCTTCTTAAAGAGCTCAAACGGACGTTAATATCACATCTAAACCTCTTCTGCTTGGTTTCTGCTTTGATTATGACTGGTTTGATCTTCATCGAATGGCTAATCAGGATTCTTGATGTATTTGTGATTGAATCTTTGAGGTTTTCTCATGTGCTTCTCTAGCTGTTATGTCATGTTCCTGTGGATCGTGGTTTATGAGCTCATAAACATGGGCAGATAGTCAGCTACAGTAATTAACATGAACCATTATTGACTTTAAATGAGAACATGAAACACACAGGAGTTCTTGATTCCAAACTTGCCAAGTATAACAATGCAAATACCATGGTATTCTTCAAGTGCTGTATCATTGGTATAAGTGCTACTGTATTGGTGTATTGATGATATTTAATGGTAGTACCATAAAAAATCAAGTTCCTGTACCATTTGTGTAGTATTTCAGACAATACCATGGTACTTTTTTCTGTAAGATATGGTAATAGCGTGGTTTTGTTCTACCTTACACAACCAAATGTACCAAGCTATTACCATAAAACGTTACCTAAGGTCCTCGGAAATGTCGTAATATTTTTGAAATACCTTACAATGTTATGCAAGCACCTTAGTGAACTAAAGTACCATGTTTTTTACTGTGAAGATTGGTGAAAAACTAAATTGTACCTAAAGGTACCATAGTACTTTACCATGACACAATGAGGCTTCACATGGTAATACTATGGTGTGCATGGTATTCAATGGTATTTCAGACAATACCATGGTATTCGTTTTGTAAGTGATGAGAATACCATGGTATTCTTATGTATGTGTGTATATAACTTAGTAAATATAATATTTAAATAGTATTTTAATGTATATAAAGTAATATTTAGCCCTATGTTATATATATATATATATATATTGTCAAGAGGAAAATGAGAAACAAGAGACCAAAAAATGTAGATGAGCTGAAGGCCACTGTCAAAGAAACCTGGGCTTCCATACCACCTCAGCAGTGCCACAAACTGATCCCCTCCATGCCACGCCGAATTGAGGCCGTAATTAAAGCAAAAGGAGCCCCTACTAAGTATTGAGTACATGTACAGTAAATTAACATACTTTCCAGAAGGCCAACAATTCACTAAAAATGTTTTTTTTATTGGACTATTGAAGTATTCTAATTTGTTGAGATATTGAATTGGTGGGTTTTTGTTAAATGTGAGCCAAAATCATCACAATTAAAAGAACCAAAGACTTAAACTACTTCAGTCTGTGTGCACTGAATTTATTTAATACACGAGTTTCACAATTTGAGTTGAATTACTGAAATAAATGAACTTTTCCATGACATTCTAATTTATTGAGATGCACCTGTATATATATATATATATATATATATACACACACACATAATAAATATACACAGAACACACATATATTATTTAAACAAAATCTTTTATTTTGGATGCGATATATATATATATAGTTACATTTAAACAAGGTTAATAAATTAAAATGTAATTTAGTATGTAATATTACATTTTGTAATGTAATGTCTTTGTAAAATTTAGATATAATTATCAAACTAATTAATAATTAAAAAATTGGCTAAAATGTTACATTAAACTGTTTTATATTAAATTATAATATTTATGTATAATTGATTTAATATTGAAATATCGGGCTACATTTTCATCTATAGTATGTTAAGTTAATGTAATATTTAGATATTTGTTTAATATATGATAAATGGACAATTAAATATATACTCACATGTACATAAGTATTTATTACATAATTTTGAATAGTTGTGTAATTGATTCAATGTAATATCAAAATAGTACTTTTCAGCTGTAATTAACAAGTAATTTAATTTAGTGTTATTTGTTTGATATATAATAAATGGACATTGTATATAGTAAATGTGAAATATAAATGAAGCGTGTGGATGTTGCGGTGTGTGTTGATGGTGTAGTGTTGTGTTCAGGTGCTGTCCTCATGCTGCGGGGTTCGAGTCCGTTCGGCTGGTCCAGCGGTTATCCTGAATCGCTTCGCTCCAGGTGAGAATGGGCTCTGATTGGTGTGTGTTACGACTCCTCACACTGTCTGACCCGTGTGCTTTCCCGCAGCGTCACGGCTCTGGACGACGCGTCCTCGGATCTGTCGGGTTTATCCAGACCCAGCGCTAAATCAATATACAGTGAGTACTGACCCTGAGACGAGCTGATCATTAACCCTCTCTCTCTGACTCAACCTTTACAGCCCTGAGCTATTTATAGACGCGCTATTGACCTCACACTGCTGCTTGCTTAACTATTTCTGATACGGAAATACAGTGTCAGGAAAGGTTTTTTTTTTAAATTCCGTTTTTTTTTTATTTTTTTATGTTTGTGTGTGTTTTTGATGTTCAATTTAAAAGTGAGTGTGAGTTATTATGGGTTTGCGTTAGATATCGTTATTTTGCGGTAGTCGGTGTTAATAGAAGTTACATTTAACATATTACGTAATTTAATTACTAAATAAATGTAATTGTAATCAGTTACAGTTACTGAGAAAATTATATTACTTATATAGCCTCTAAATTATATTACTTATTATGTTACTTACGAAAATGTTAACGATTACAAAGGGAGTTACATCTGATTTTTTTTTTACACAAACACTCACATACAGATTTAATTGATTTCTTTCCCAAATTGCATTGACTGCTCTTAAATATGAGACTGCAATGTTTCAGGAGTTCAGGACACAGAATAGGACACATGCTTATTCAATAACTGATTTATTTCCAATTTGGGTTTATGTGTATGCTTAATTTTTTAAGATTAACTGTTGTTTCTGAAGCATTGTTAGATGCCAGTGTTTCCTGTCATACCTATGCAAAGATTTGATTTCAAAAACAGTATTTTTGTTATGATTTTAAATCTGTATTTAACCTCAGAATGATCTCAAAGTAAAAGAGGTGCTAAAGTCTGGTTTTGTGGTGGCTGTGCTCTAAAATGAAATTATTACGATCTTAATTAAAGTAAGAAAGGATTTTAAGAAGTCTGACAGTAATGAGTGTTGAGTACTACTGTAAGGTTAACCATGCCTGCTTTAAATGTTTCAAAACAGTTGAAAACATTAGAAATTTAGAAAAGTAATCAAAAAGTAAAAATGTAATCGGTTACATTAATAAAGTAATTGAAATAGTTACAATACTCATTACATTTTAGATAGGGTAACTTGTAATCTGTAACTTATTACATTTCCAAAGTAACCTTCCCAACACTGGTGTTTGGCGAAGCATCATTTCAGATTAGGAGTCGGAGAATCGCGAATAATTTTAATTCGCAAAATCCCGATCTGAATCAAATGATTTGCGATAACGCAAAGTTCAGATCAAATGATTCGCGAACCCGCTCCGAAGTGCTGTGCTGCGTCCCAATTCGCATACTATCCGTCCTAAACAGTGTTCGAAAATAGAAATAGTATGTCCCAAAGTTTGCCTATTGTTCTGCTACATACTTAAAAGTATGTACTTTTTCTACACAAAAAGAGTAGCCTACATACTTTTAGGGCATAGTATAAGTAGGCGAATTGGGAAGCAGCACCGATCTAAATCAAATGATTCACCGTACATGATTCGAAGTTTCGATCTGAATCAATTGATTCGCGATGCGTGATCCGATTAGAGCGCTTCGAAACAGTGAATCATTCTGCGACGGAGGAACAAACTGATTTAATCAAGTGAGTCATTTATGCTGGAACCGCTCCAAATGATTCAAACTCGTGACTTCGATCATTCAGTTCAAGCGATTCACTAGCAAAAAACAGATTCATTGTTGCATTTCAACATCGCTTGTAATGATTTTAAAAAGCACGCGTGTAGTAATGGGTGAAACGGTGCTTTTCGAAACTCTGTCATCCATTCGAAAGCGAAAGTAAAAGCGTCCAATGCCACATATACATTTTTACAATAAACTTCTCTTTTCTTTTATTTATATATATGTGTGTGTGTGTCTGTGTGTGTATATATATGTATATATATATATATATATATATAATATACAATAATATTACACCACACACAATATTTAACAATATTCAATTTATAACTTAATACGATTTATAGACAAAATGTATTAATGTAATAAGATAAAATATGTAATAAAACACATTTTGCTGTTGTAATTCATGTAATATAATACTTATATATATATTTATTTAAATATTATAAAATGGAGCGTTCCGGTCCTTGATTCTGATTGGTTGAGCCAATAGTATGTCCCAAAGTTTGCCTATTGTTCTGCTACATACTTAAAAGTATGTACTTTTTCTACACAAAAAGAGTAGCCTACATACTTTTAGGGCATAGTATAAGTAGGCGAATTGGGAAGCAGCACCGATCTAAATCAAATGATTCACCGTACATGATTCGAAGTTTCGATCTGAATCAATTGATTCGCGATGCGTGATCCGATTAGAGCGCTTCGAAACAGTGAATCATTCTGCGACGGAGGAACAAACTGATTTAATCAAGTGAGTCATTTATGCTGGAACCGCTCCAAATGATTCAATCTCGTGACTTCGATCATTCAGTTCAAGCGATTCACTAGCAAAAAACAGATTCATTGTTGCATTTCAACATCGCTTGTAATGATTTTAAAAAGCACGCGTGTAGTAATGGGTGAAACGGTGCTTTTCGAAACTCTGTCATCCATTCGAAAGCGAAAGTAAATGGCAGAAGAAGAATGTTTTTATTAATATCATTACATTTTATTTGCTTTGTTTTATTTTGTGAAATAAACCTGCCTAATAAATAAAAATAGACCCTGCTACGTATATGGAATGACCGTTTTATACATGTATAAAACGCTTCGCGTCGTGCCTAACAATGCGCCTTAGCTGTTATAAATTCACTGTAAACCACAGCTTCTTGGGGCTTATTGCGTTATTATAATGAACTTATATTTAAATGTTCACTTTATATATATAAACTAATTTTAATTTTGTTATTAAATCCTTTATATTTTTGTTTGTGTTTGTCATTGTGTGCATGTTTATGTGGTTTATGAGGACACAAATTTGCTTGATGATGTGTAAGACAGAGGTATTACAACATGATTTATGAAGACACTTTTTTCAAAAGGCTTAAAAAACATGAAATAGTGTGTGTTTTTTTTTTTGAAAATCTAAAAATGCTGAAGTTTCCTTTGAGGGGTAGGTTTAGGTGTGGGGTTGGTGTAGGGCGATAGAAAATACAGTTTGTACAATATAAAACCATTACGCCTATGGAGAGTCCCTGTAAACCATAAAAACCAACGTGTGTGTGGGTGTGATTGTGTGTTTGTAAACATGTAAATCTGTGTTTTGCATCTGTTTCTGTGATGGTTTTGTTTAGTTGTTGGGTCATGAGAAAATATCATTAACTTTATATAAAAGTCTGTCAGATGAGCTCAGTGATATAGTGAACATCATGTGTGTTTTCTGTAGATCAGAGGAAGGAATATGCCGACTCCATCAACAGACAGATGCATCAGTTCCAGCACCGAGTGGAGGTGAGGATCACTAACTCTTCTTCATCATCTGAGCTGTGGTGTGTGACTGTGAGTCTGTGCTCCGCAGCATCTGTTCACCTGTGAGCTGGACGGCCAGCAGCTGTGTGACGTGAACGACTGTCTGGAGCGGCTGAAGTATCTGGACGCTACGGGCCGAGTGTGGGGTCAGGACGTCCTGCTGGAGGTGCGGGACGGAGCGCTGCTGCTCGCCGACATCGAGACCCAGGTCAGGACAGCATCTCAGTAACATGACTGTAGAGTAAATGCATAGAAATTAATTACATGTTATTATTTTTGTGTGTGTATATATATTGATTGTATTATATATCATTTAAATACTCTATTTTATTTACGTTTACATTACATTTAGTCATTTAGCAGACGCTTTTATCCAAAGCGACTTACAAATGAAGACAATGGAAGCAATCAAAATCAACAAAAGAGCAATGATATACAAGTGTTATAGCAAGTCTCAGTTAGCTTAACGCAGTATAGGAAGGTTTTTTTTTTTAATTATATAATAAATAGAAAGAAAACCGATAGAATGGAAAAAGAATAGAGCAAGCTAGTGTTAGAGGCCTTTTTTGCTTTTGTTAATTGTATAATAAAAAGAAAACAAATAGATAGAATACATATATTATGTATATTATTTTATCATATATTATTTTATCATAAAGATTATGTATGTATATGAAATATGTTTATGTATGTATTATACTATGAAAAAAAATCATATTTATTATTATAAAATAGTATAATTGTATATTTAATTGAAATTGTATTAATTATAAAGATTATATCCATATGAAATCAATCAATATTTTTTATACATATAATATTTTTTATATTATATATATGCAAATATTTAAATAGATTATAATTATACAGTATGTATTTAATGTATCTTAATATATATTAAATAATCGTTAATTATCTACATATGCATATATTACATATTTATGTATATTTTTATTATTGGTATATTATGTTATTTTTTTAACATTTGTATGTATCATCAAATTTTGTATTTATTACTAATTATTATTACTAATAATCACTAATTGACAGTGTGCGGGAATTGTTTTCTTTTTCCTTGTATTTATTATATGAAAAAATAAATGTATAAAAAGTATATAAAGCGTGTTGAGCTGTAATATTCATACAGTTTGTCATCTAAATATATCCAAGTTGAAATATTAAATTTAAATATGTCTAAATAATTTATGCAATTTATGATATCTAAAAGTCTTAGCGCCTAAATATATCTACATTTTGAATCTTGATATATCTAAATATTGAAATGTATATTATAATATTAAGTGATTTATTTATGTAATTTAAAAAAAAATTGAATCTACATATTGAATCATAAAATATTAAACTTTAATATACAATTTAATATCTAAATATCTTAATCTAAATATTAAATCTAGTTATTCAGTTGTATTTTTTACAATTGATTTGATATCTAAATATCTTCAAATGTAAATATTCTATTTGATTATTTCTGTACATTATTAGACGGCTCTAGATGCTCATCTTTCTCACAGTGTTGTTGTTGTTGTGTGTTCAGGAGGTGTTGGAGGCGTGGCCTCTGAGCAGCGTTCTGGATCTGAAGGCCGTTCTAGACGAGAGAGTTTACAACTCTCTGCTGATCGTCAGCATTCAGGAGCGAGGCAGTCGCGCAGTCAGCGTCTTCCTCTTCCAGAGCGAGTCTCTCAGGGTGAGTTTATCATTCGGACGAGTTCAGCATCTCAGCGCTTCTCGCAATAAACCGCTTCTGTGGTTTTCATGTGTTCTTCAGGCTGATTATCTGAAGAAAGGCCTGGAGCGGCTCCTGCAGAACAAGAGAGACGATCACAGACTGACTAACTCCAGGTTAGAAGATGAACATCAGCTCATCTCCTCAATAATCATCTTCGCATATCACGCTGATGAGATTTGTGATTTGATTCTGCAGTAAAGCCGCTGTTGGAAACGTCACACAGAGAAACTCACGACAAGCATCTTCTCCACCTCAGCTGATCCTTCAGAAGCCACCTGAACCCTGGGCCGCTCCAGATTATGGTGAGGCGACCGGAAAACGTGATGCATTTTCAAGAGAAACCGTATTTAGTGAAAAATAATGTACTTTTCCTACCTAAAGCCAGTTGTTTGTCTGTGGTCCCCAGATGAGAGTCCGGTCCCGACTCCTCTCGCCTCCAGAAATAACTCCACCTACATTAAGGTAGTGGCTCCGCCCCCTCACACAGAAGAACCGCCCATTATACCGGACACGCCCCCTCCGCGGTCGTACACAGAGAGGGAGAGGAACGTGGTGAGTGTTGATTAGGGGTGTGCGATATATATACCGTCCGCGATAATATCGTAATTATTGCTCTTAATGTGCGATTTGACATCGTGCAAAAAACATTCAAAACACACCTACATAGTGCATGCATACATTATGTGAAGTCTAGACTAGTGAGCGTTTCTTTCACTGCATGATTCAGTCTATTAAAATACATTTAAAATGATCACAAATTCAAGACATGGGGGCAGAAAATATATATTTATAGCACTTCATAAAGTGAATCAAAATCACACGAAGAGTGCCGTTTTTGTCTCCAAAAATTACCATGATTACAAATGTGATATTGATTTTTTTACAACAGTTCAATAAACTAGAAGTTAATTAAGAAACTTAAATTGTAGACACCATATTGCCTGTTTTTGCTCTATTTCGACAACAAAAATAATTCCAAACAAAGCCACAGCTGTTTTGCGTCTCTGAGCAACTTGACAGTGATTCGTTCCTGAATGAATCAATGGTTTGAATGATTCAGTTCAGTCGCAGTGACTCGCTTATTAACAGTGACTTGCTGCCACCTACTGGCGGTTTTAATTGCACAATTAAAGTATTTTTTATTATTTAAATAATTTCAGATATCAGTATTCAACGTTTAATGTTTAATGAATTATTAATACATTTGTAACTGCAGGTTAAATGCATTCATGTCCTGCATTAAACAGTGTGAAAACTAGGGCTGTGTATCACCAGCAAAGTCACGATACAATACGTATCACGATACAGAGGCCACGATACGATACATACCACGATACATGACTGCATTGAATTTCACCTCAGAAGAGTTTAGTAAAACAGCTGTTTATTAAACACTGCATACTATAGTGCCATTTCTAACTATTGGCAGAGCAGGCAGTTGACCTCTGCATTATGAAGGGCCTCCATAACTGTACCACAGTACAATATAGGTAATGGCATATGTTTCATGTTTACATTGTGCACTCCCCACCAGGTACAATATTCTGATTGTTTGCATCTTGTTTTTAAGCCCATAAATAATAATGTACTCGTTCTAATAAATGTATATTGTAATGTACTCATTCTAATATATAAAAAAAAAATCACTTACATTGCTGGTAGGTTATCCACGATACGATACATATCACGATACATGACTGCATTGAATTTCTCCTCAGCAGAATTTAGAAAAACAGCTGTTTATTAAACGCTGCTTACTATAGTGCCATTTCTAACTATTGGCAGAGCAGGCAGCTGACCGTGCATTATGAAGGGCCTCCATAACTGTACCACAGTACAGTATAGGTAATGGCATATGTTTCATGTTTACATTGTGCACTCCCCACCAGGTACAATATTCTGATTGTTTGCATCTTGTTTTTAAGCCCATAAATAATAATGTACTCGTTCTAATAAATTTATATTGTAATGTACTCATTCTAATATATTCAAAAATCATATTTACATTGCTGGTAGTTATCATTGCACAAATTAACACACTCTCTACGTTTAAAAAACTAAAAATTAGAAGAGTTCTAAACTAATGCGCTGTCTTCTGTATCTAACGCACACACACGCTCAGTCACTCCCACAGATCACGCT
>NW_015650017.1:186729-187917 GCF_001515625.1 Sinocyclocheilus rhinocerous | reverse complement strand
AAATGTCTTATTATTCTAATTCACTGATTAAATGTAAGAATTTGACTCAAAAGCTGAAAAAAAGGCTTTATAAAGGTAAAAATGCCCATTTAAACTTCTTGAAAAAGTTTAATTTCTATCAGTGTGAATTGACCACCACACAGAATATGAAGAATATCAAAAACTTTAGGAGTCAGTTCAACTGCATCATATCAGCAAAATATCATCTAATTATCGTTCTCGATAAAAAAATATATTTTTTGTCAATATCACACACCCCTAGTGTTGATGACAGAATAACGCAGCACTGATGTAAAGATGAGAGATTATAACCGTTCGTCTGTGTGCAGGACATCCTGAATCACCTCATTAATGACATCGAGGCCTTCGCAGGCCGACTGACAGCTGTCGCGTCAAAGATGGACAAGAAGAAAAAGAAGAAGAAGCATAAGGGTGAGTGAGAGGACTGGTGTGAGTGTATGAGCTGAGCTGATGAAGGCTCTGTTGACGTGTTTGTGTCTGCTTGCTGTAGCTGTGAAGGGAATGCCGTCAGAGGAGCAGTTCTCCGTCTGTCTGAGGAAAATCAAGATGGCCTTTAACCTGCTGGTGCGTCAGACACTGTCTGTTTCATTTGATATGATATGATGGAACTTATGTCTATATATTGAATAAATGTATATTAAACATGTTAAAATATGTTATTTATATTATATTATATATTTTTAAATGGTTTAAAACTAATAATAATAACAACGTCAAACAATCTGTGCTCATCAGGCCAGCCTGCAGGGGAAGATTAACAATCCCAGCGCCGCTGAACTCGTTCACTGTCTGTTCTCTATACTGGATCTGGTGAGACGTGTGTCTGCTTGTCTGTCTGTTTGTCTGTCTGTGTTGTTGATCTGACGTGTGTGTTTGTGTGTAGGTTGTGTTTCACTGTAATGAGGATCTCCCTCCGTCTATCGTGGCTCCTCTCTTTGAGCCAGAGTGTGTGATTTTTCTGAGCGAGGAGGCGACGCCGGAGGAGGATCATCTGTGGCAGTCGCTGGGAGATGCCTGGAACATTCCCAGGTAAAACACTCAGACTCACATACACTCAAGACTCATACACACTCAGACTCACACACACAGTTTAGACTCACACACAAACACAGACTCTCTCTCTCTCTCTCACATACACACACACACACACACACACACACACACACA
>NW_015650017.1:183199-186665 GCF_001515625.1 Sinocyclocheilus rhinocerous | reverse complement strand
CTCTCTCTCTCTCTCTCTCTCTCACACACACACACTTACACATTCAGATTCACTCACAAACACACTCAGACTCACTCACACTCCAGACTCATACACACTTAGACTTACACACTCAGACTCAAACACACACACACTCAGACTCACACACAGTTTAGACTTACTCACAGACTCTCTCTCTCTCTCTCTCTCTCTCACACACGCACACTTACACACTTACACATTCAGATTCACTCACAAACACACTCAGACTCACTCACACTCCAGACTCATACACACTTAGACTTACACACTCAGACTCAAACACACACACACTCAGACTCACACACAGTTTAGACTTACTCACAGACTCTCTCTCTCTCTCTCTCTCTCTCACACACGCACACTTACACACTTACACATTCAGATTCACTCACAAACACACTCAGACTCACTCACACTCCAGACTCATACACACTTAGACTTATACACTCAGACTCAAACCCACACACTCGTCCTCAAGACTCATACACACTCAGACTCACACACAGTTTAGACTTACACACAAACACAGACTCTCTCTCTCTCTCTCTCACACACACACACACACCACACACTTACACATTCAGATTCACTCACTCACACTCAGACTCACAAACACAGTCAGATTCATACACAGTTTAGACTTTCACACACAAACACACAGACTCACACACAAACAGTTTCTCACACACACTGACTCACTCACACAAACACACTCAGACTCGCACAGAGATTAGACACACACACACACTCACTCACACTCGGACTCACACAAACACAATCAGACTCAAACGCAGTTTTGACTCTTTCACACACAAACACACGGACTCACACATTTACACACACAGTTTAGGCTCACACAGACTCACTCAGACTCCCACAAAGTTTAGACTTGCACGCATACTCAAATACATATTCGACCTTTCACACTCACACACACTCACAATTAGACACACACACAATCACACATTTAGACACACACACACAATCATACATTTAGACACGCACACAATCACACATTTAGACACACACACACACACACACACAATATCATATTTAGACACACACACACACTCAGACTGACTTAAACACTCTCTGACTTACACACACACACACAGAATCAGAAATGTGGTTTTGCATTTACATTTATTCATTTGGCAGATGCGTTTATCTAAATCGACTTACAGTTGAGGAATACAACAAGCGATTTATCATAAGATTTGACATTGTGTTTTTTTGTGTGTGTGTGTGTGATGAAGCACTAAGTGGCCGGAGGATGATGATGATATTCCCACCTTCACGCCGGTGTTTGATGACGGATGGGAGCCGCCAGCCATCAGAAACCCAGAGCCAAGCGTCACAAACACGAATGCTAACACAAGCAAACGAGAGCCAGCTCGAGTGCCTGTGACACGACAAATGGTATGAACACACCGGACACACGATCACATGATCATCCTATCATTCAGCTGTTTTATGCTCTCTGTTTGTTTGTGTAGAGCAACAGACTGCCGCCGGAGCCTGAGGACAGGTACGGATACAAGATACACACATCTGAACACATAAGACATGTGAGATGTGCTGCCATACGGCGAGTGTGTGACGCTGTGTGTGTGTTTGCAGTTTAGAGGAGTTACCGGTGAGCTTCATGAGAGCTGTGTTTGATTTCACAGCACGAAACCCGCGAGAGCTTTCCATCTGTAAAGGTGAACAACTACAGGTGAGACACAAAACACACACATCAAACCTGATACAGACTCTCAGTTTGAGTTTACCAACTCAATGAAAAAGGATTGATTTCACATGTAATAGAGAGATAGAATGTGTGTTTACACTACCAGTCAAAAGTTTTTGAACAGGAAGTTTTTTAATACATAAATGCGTACATAAATTTTTCTGTGGACCCCGGCAGCCTCTTCCAGACTCCATTTACAGGAACAAGCTTTAATGTCACTGGTGAGGAGTGTGTTTCTAACCGTGTGTGTGTGTGTGTGTATGTGTGTGTGTAGTTGTTGGACATGTCTAAGCAGTGGTGGAAGGTGAAGAATGAAAAAGGCCAGATCGGTTATGTCCCAAACAACATGCTCCAGCCTCCGCAGCCGCAGGACAAACCTGTACGTATATCAGTCATGTTCACCTGTACGTCTGATGATCATGATGTGTTCACAATCACGAGCTCCGCCTCCTGACCCGCAGGAAACCCCGTCTGCGCCCACACTCACCCGAAAATCACGACCCGAGGAGGTGCGGGCCTGGCTGGAGCACAAGGGCTTCAGCAAAATGTGAGCAAAGCCACATTATACACTGCAATATCTGTGCAAAATAACCAGCTCGTGACCTCATTGTGTTGCATGTGTATTTCAGTAATTCAGTTGCATTCTGATATTTTATTCTGCAGGCAATTTTGCTTAAAAATGTTGCGTTTGTCAGTCTGTGTGAGTCAGTAGTGTTTCATGCATCGTTTATAGAAAAAAATGCAATTATTATTAGTGAGTGAATTATTATAATTATCATAATTATAGTTATTAGAATAGAATGTGGTATGCATGCAAAACCACCTTTTTCCCCCTAATGCAGCATGTTTAATTTAGTGACCTAATATTAATGTTTACAGTTACAGTTAATTTAGAGTTTGCATATTTAATCAATTTTGTGTAAAATGTCACTTTCTGTGAGTCAGTATTGTGTTATGCATAATTTCAAATAAGCTTTTTAGGAAAATATTGATGAATTATTATTAATGAATGAGTTATTGTAATTATATCTTTAGTTATTATAATGTAGTATTATTATGTATAATAAAGTAATTATATGTTTAACATTATTATTAAAATACAGTGTGTATATAGTAATATAGATGCTTGTTTTTTAATATATTAATATATTTTTAAATGAAAAAACTAGCAAGTTTTACATTTAGTTAGATTTAAGTTCATAATTTCTTATTAAATCATGTTAATCAATAGCTTTTTATGCAGCATTTCAAAGAAGCTTTATAGCATATTGAATTATTATTGCGTGAAGTATCAATTTTATATATTTTTTAATATATTAATATCACTGTATGTAATATCATTCTAATTGAGTAATATTAATATTAAAATGTGTAATTACAACACCAATTTTTTCATATATTAATATATTTTTTTATTTCAATTATTTAAGTTTATTTCAGTTTAGTTTTAAATTTAAATTCATAATTTCTTATATCACATACACTTTTATTTTTATGTCGTTTGTTTTAATTTCTCTTTCAGCACAAATTGCTTTATTATAAAACCCAACGTCCATCAATTGAACATTTTTAAAATATATATTATATATAAATGATTCTAGCATTATTGTATACATAATTAAATATAAAATTTATATAAATATAAAAATGCAACCTAATAGTGTCATTGTACTTGTCTATAGTTTTTTTTTTTTTTTTTAGTTTCACATTTTC
>NW_015650017.1:180034-181999 GCF_001515625.1 Sinocyclocheilus rhinocerous | reverse complement strand
GTCATTGTACTTGTCTATAGTTTTTTTTTTTTTTTAGTTTCACATTTTCATGTGATCAAATAATGAGTCAAAACCAAAAAATCTCGACTAATATGTTGATTCAAGTGCATTGCATTGTGGGATATGGGTATTAGCATGCAGTAAATGCATGCATGTAAGTATTCAGTAGGTTAAGCATGTTCTTCTGTGTTTGTCAGTACGGTGCGGTGTTTAGGAGGCGTCAGCGGCTCGATGCTGCTGGGAATGACGCGCGACGAGCTCAAGACCGTCTGTCCGGAGGAGGGAGGCCGCGTCTTCTACCAGCTGCAGAACATCAAATCAGCCCTCGCGGTGAGTACATCATCACCCCCATCATCATCATCATCATCATCATCACACTGACCTCAGCTTCACTCTCTCCAGATGGCCAGTGAAGTGAGGCCGATGATCTGAGCCACAACCAGATGCTGAAGAAAATGATGCTAAATAACTAAATACGTATGCTATTTCTGCACTCCGGTTCCGTTTAGACGTTATTTTATAAAACGGTCATAACTTAATATTTTTCAACTAAAACTATATTGTATTTGATCAGCAATTTGAGTGAACGTGAACACATTTCACCATGTTATTCCTGCATTTACATTTTTAAAAAATGAGAAATTCTTTGAAATTTAAAATGACTAAATGAACCAGACCAAAAAAAAAACTATGATGCAAAATGTATTTATATTTTTGTCAATATTGAAGAAAAATTTAATTTGAAAATATCATTGTATGAAATTTATAAGAGATGATTATCAGTATTAACCCAATGAAATGAACGGAATCGAATTAAATTCACAACTCGTGATTGCTCAAGAACAGTCCATATTTATAAAACCTACATATTTATTTCTAACAAAACAACATAAATATTCCTCTGAATGTTCAAAATAAATTCATTTTACTTGCATATGAAAAAAGTGACCAGTGTTTCACGCTGCAATGGTATGTTAATACACGTACATATTCATGTGTTCAGAGCTCGTGCAGATACTGTAAAATGAAATTCCAGGACTTTTTTTAAGCACAACTTTTTTTGATTTTCAAGGACTACACACACACACACACACACACACAGACATATTATTCAGGGCTCTCTAAGGTGCTGGCATACGGAGGGAAGTTCTCTGCCGAGTTCATAGCTGTCTCGAGTTATACAGGGTTAAATGCCACTACCAGCCAATCAGAAATTAGAATGGTGTTGTTTCCGTGTAAATTACGTGATCCCGCTGCAAGCGCGTTCGTTACTAAGCAACATGGATGCAAGCATTTTTTTAGCATTTTGATTTTACGATTCCTGGACGAAATCACTTGCCTGTGGTCAAAGATAGTGAGAGCTGATGCAGAGAGTGTTCTCCATGGCGGGTTTGAACAAACCAAAGCTAGGAACAGTTTGGCTCTGGACACAATGCTATCATTCATAACAGTGAAAATAGCTGGCCTTCAGCCACAGTGCTTTTAGTGGGAGCCCCTAACCCTGTCATCAGGGCATCAAACACAACACAAAACACCTTTCATAAGCTTTAATATGCTTACTCTCTTTCTCACACACACACACACACACACATAGCTTGACACACATGCTCAGGGCAGGTTCTGAAACCCTACTCTATGTGTACAGTATGTGCACTGAGCACTGCTGTTCAGGTGGCTCGTTTGTGGCCAAATGTCTTTTTATTTTTGATACATTTGTGTTTTTGAAATACATTTAAATTATTTAGTTTGAATGAATTTGTCTTTTATCTTATTTACCAATTGCTATCATTTCTATTTGTGCTGGTCAATTATGAACAACAGGTAAAACCTGACCTGCTAGCAACAACTTGAGAGAATTGGGTGGGGCCGAGGGGCCGGTGCTGCAAATATTTGAGTGGCTCCTCCCCTAACAGATGTAATCTCACTCCAAACTTTGATAAAACTTGAGAGCCCTGTATATATATA
>NW_015650017.1:173026-178145 GCF_001515625.1 Sinocyclocheilus rhinocerous | reverse complement strand
TGTCTAGAACGACCTATGCAACATTAATTTTGCCTGAAAACATTGTTTTCTTGAATTTAAAAAAAATAAATAATTAACTCCCATTTCATTTCTATTGTTTTTCAATAATTAGTAAATACGGCTGTTTTTGAGGGTTTTCCAGGACTTACATTTTAAAAAGTCATATACGAACCCTGTGTTTTGTTAATTCAGTCCCAAAAGTGTGTGAGATTATGAAAAGGCTAAATATGTTTTACAAAGTGTTTTGACACAAATTTAACTTAATAGATAATTTTACAGAAAGTATTTATGACACTAATGGTACTCCATACATATACCCGGGTCAAAAATTACCCAAACCTTTTAAATGTTTATATCTTTTAAAAAATAATTGAAAAAGAAAAAATAATAATAATAAATGGTGTTTATTTTAATGCTGTTAAAACATTTGCAAAGTTTCATTCCGTTACTGTAAACCATGCATTTTTTTTTTTTTTATGTGTATCTTTCTGCTGGTTTTGACGATCTGGATTTGTATACAATCGCCGTTTTTGTGTTTTTTGATACAGAGATGCACAAAAACCCAGATGAGATTAAACACATGCTTTATTAAAATCAACAAAACACTCATTCTCACAAAAAATAGATACATTTCGTACAATTATTCATGATCGTTTGCTTTCTAGCGTGTTGTGCGTCATGCTTTGCTCTGGATTAATGTGCTAGTTTCTATAAATTATGCTTTTTTTTTGAGTCACGTTTGGTGTGATTTATTAGTTTAGTGTCATAATACTGTGTGGCGATTAACAGTCAGTTTAACGTTCAACTCAATCTACCGAGCACATGCAGGATCGGAAAATGCAACAAACTCAAAACTAACATCAATGTCGAGCGTATAATATGTTACGTAAACTACTTTGCAAACATCACAGAAACCGAAGGTTCGGTGAGTTCAGGAGGTTTTAGGATTAGAAAAAAGAGGTTTTGGCTTAACTGCGCCTCCTGCAGGACTGGAGGACATTCACTTCTGAACAGTTCAGCCATCAGAGAAAATAAATCCTTCAAAATGACGAGAAAATATAACGGATAATAGAACAAGAGACTAAAAGATGTGTTCACAGTGAGTTATAATCATAAATTAAACCTTCAAAAAGTAGCTAAAGCAAAATGCATATTGGGGGGGGGTGCTACTATTCATATAATAGTATGTATAATAATTCTAATTATAATAGTATGTGAATAGCATTAGCTATTATATATTGTTTTTAACATTAATGTTGAAAGCAAATTATAATTAATATTATACTTGAATAATATAGACTTTGTGTCATTATGTATATTAATATGTATAATGGTGTTAATAATTATATTTAGTTTTTAACATTAATGTTAAAAACTAAATATTAACGTATAATAGTAATATTGATTTTAGTTATATTTTTTAACATTAACATTTTAAAACTAAATATAATTATATTAATATTATCATCAATATATTAAAATCTATCATTTTAAATATATTAATATCAATATGTAATAATATCATAATATTGATTTAATTGTTTTTAATATGAACTGGTATTAATATAGTATTTTATTAATACCAGTATAGTATAGTAATTAATATGGTATTTATATATAATATAGTATTTTATTAATACCAGTAAAACTAAACTGAATTCTTATTATATAATCTAATATATAATATATCGCGTATTATTATAGTTAGGGTTAGAGTTATAATCACAGACGCATCAAATAAAGCCTTCAAAATAAAAGTCTCTAAAGTAAAAGGCACGTGCGGGAGCGTGACGTCCTGATGGAGGTATAACGTCGTATATTAGCGATGCATAGCTGAAACGTCTCTAAACATGCAGCGAAATGAGAGGAAAGGAGGGACAGGCGATGTGTGGGTGGGGTCATGGCTTGTCTTGAGCGTGCTGATTGGACAGGCGGTGTGTGGGCGGGGTCAGATCACATCTTGAGCATGCTGATTGGACAGGCAGGGTGTAAGAGGGTCAAGGCTAGTCTCGAGCGTGTTGATTGGACAGGCGGGGTTTGGGCGGGGTCAGATCGCATCTCGAGCGTGTTGATTGGACAGGCGGTGTGTGGGCGGGGTCAGGGCTCGTCTCTAGCGTGTTGGTTGGCTGGATGTGAATGACAGCCCGTCCTCCTCCTCGATTCTGTCCAGCTCCTGCGTTCGTATGGCCTGCGTGATCAGGTGCAGCTCTTCACACAGAGTCTCGTATCGATACCCCACACGGATATCTGGGACGTTTGTGCGCCGAATGTCGTTACTGATGGGACCCTCTTTAGTGTAATCAGGACCCAGCCAATGACTCTTACTCTGAAACGAGGAGAAAAGAGAGAACTGTTTGAGTCGATAGTGTGTCATGCATCATTTCAAAGCAGCTTTACGGGAAAATATAGATTAATAATTATTGAGTGAATTATTATGCATGTTTTTAATATATCAACTTGTATAATAATATAAATATTACTGTAATATAAATATAATAATTATAATGTATAGTAATAATAATATGATGGCATTGTTATACATGGTATAAATCAATATGTACATGTTTAACATTAATAATAGAATATATAAAATGTAAAATATTTGTAATAATTGTAAATATAACGTATGATAATATAATTGTAATATATATTTTATAAACATATACACTATCATTAATATTAATAGCATGTATAATTATACTATTTAATAGGGATGTGACGATATCTCGGGAGATCAGTCTGGTCTTGCGAGAACGTGATGATATCCTCGCAAAACAATTTGTGTTTTAAACGATTTAATCGTTTAAAGATCGCTATCTCGATTCAAACACCCATGCGATCTTATTCCTGAATGACAATGATTCAGCTATGTCTATTATGACTGTTTCACATCGAGTGTCAGTGGAGCGTTTTGTCGCTGCCCATGTTAATGAATCATTCATGCTGCCGCTGATCCAGAAAGAGCAACACAAACAGTCTTTTAACCACACATCATTATTTCTGTGTTACAGACATTTAAATAACAGAAGTACTGGGATAAAAGTTTATAGTTTGGGTATAAACTCTTATTCTCTACAGTAGCGATCAAAACGAAAGTATCTTAAAGGATTAGTTCACTTCTGAATTAAAATTTCCTCATAATTTACTCACCCCCATGTCGTCCAAAATGTTCATGTCTTTCTTTCTTCAGTCGAAAAGAAATTAAGGTTTTTGAGGAAAACATTCCAGGGTTTTTCTCCATATAGTGGACTTCAGTGGGGTTCACTGGGTGGTAGCTTCAGTGCAGCTTCAAAGCGTTCTACACGATCCCAGACGAGGAATAAGGGTCTTATCTAGCGAAACGATTATCTATTAACCTCAAACGCTCGTCTTGTGTAGCTCTGCAATGCGCATGCGTACTCTGTGCAGTCCCGTTCGAAACAGTTCGGGTAGGTCGAAAAACTCCCATCTTATTTTCTCCTCCAACTTCAAAATCGTCCTACATCGCTGCAGAAGTACCGACCCAGTGTTTACAAAGTGAACGTGCAAAGAAGGTCAAACGCCCTTTACAAAAAAACGGTAAAACAGCGATGTAGGACGATTTAGAACGATTTTGAAGTTGGAGGAGAAAATGAGATGGGAGTTTTTCGATATACCCTAACTGTCATGAACCGGAATGCACTGAGTTCAAGCAGAGCTAGACAAGACGAGCGTTTGAACTTAAAAAGTATATAAATTGTAATATTATTTCGACTGAAGAAAGAAAGACATGAACATCTTGGATGACATGGGGGTGAGGAAATTTGAATTCAGAAGTGAACTAATCCTTTAACACTCGTATGTATTGTAACGCTTATACTCTTCCTCCAGGAGGTGGTGACAACTGCAAGTATTTGTCATTGAATTATTCATTCAGGAGATTCCAATTGTGAAACATGTCTTTATGAATTGAGACACTGACTCCATTGAAAAAAAAAGACTTAAGCAATGAACATTTTCTTAGAACCACTAGTAAATTACATTATTTTGTTTAGTTTTCTAATCTTTTTTTCTTCAGAATCGTGTTATATATAAAAAAGTTATATATATATATAAAAAACATGATTCTCAATTTATCCAGAATCGTGCAGCTCTAGTTTACATGTTGTGTATTGCTGCATATAATTCATTAAAATAGAAGTTTAGTTTCACAAAGTACAAGTTGATTTCAAAATGCACCTACATTTTTTGCATTTTGTGTTTTTCTGCTGAATAAAATACTTTTTCCCTATATATTTCATCATTGAGGATTTCTTTTAAAACGTCTAAAAAAAAAAACCCTTGTCTCGTTCTCGTGAACCGTCTCATGTCTCGTCTCGTCTCGTGGGATAAGTGTCTCGTCACACCCCTACTATTTAATAATAATATAGATGAATAATTATTGAATTACTGTATTAAATTTTGTTTTTAATATATTTATATTAATGTGCATAATAATAGTAATATAATTCTGTTGTATATATAAAATTATATTTCAGTTTAGTTTTATATTTAATTAGATTTAAGTTACCAAATTAAATTGAATCATTTTTTAATTAATAATTAAGTTGATATTAATTTATTTTATGTATATACATTTACATAACATATGTTATATTTTAATCTGTCATTTCTATTGTAGTGAATGTTACAGTGTAATTTTATTTATTTGGAATTTTTCCCACACATTTTTATCCACTTTATTTTATTTTACTTTATTTTAAATTACTTTTTAGTTTAGTTTAAAAATTAGAGGAAAGGATTTAAAAAGATAATTTTATAACATTTTTCACACCAATTTCAAGCCATTTTTAAGATTAGATTTTAACTAGAAAAAATATGATTATATATATTTTAACAACAAAACATGCATGGAAAATATTGAATTATTGACGATTAAATATTTCAAAGTTAATTTAGTTTTGATAATGTCAGTAGTTTCTACATTATACTGCTGTTTCATTTTGTGTGTGTGTGTGTGTGTGTGTGTGTTTGTGAGTGTGAGTGAGTGAGTGAGTGAGTGTGTGTGTGTGTGTGAGTGTGAGTGAGTGAGTGAGTGTGTGTGTGAGTGTGAGTGTGAGTGTGAGTGTGTGTGTGTGTGTGTGTGTGTGTGTGTGTGTGT
>NW_015650017.1:156334-172851 GCF_001515625.1 Sinocyclocheilus rhinocerous | reverse complement strand
TCCTGAAACACACACACGTTTACATATACACACACGACACGAGTCCTCAGACAGGAGCGTCTCGCGCCGCCGCCGCTCACCTTAGTGAAGTGGAACTGCAGCGGGTCGTCGGTGGACAGCGACACCATCAGGCCACGGGACAGATACTCGGGCAGAGGGTTGCGATGGTAACTCAGAAACAGACTGTTGTTGCTGAGCGGAGACATGGCGATGCCCACCTGAGCCAGATAATACAGATACTGCAGGACCGGAGCCTACGACACACACACACAGGTACACGATCACTGCTCATCTGACCTCCACTTCCCGCTCACGCATTCAGCTCTGTGTGTTTATCCAGTGTAGTAAACGAGAACCTGTTCAAAATACTGAAAACCAATGATTCCTGAATGACTGACTCTTATGAAGCGGTTCTTTTCAGTGAATCAAACACATCCGGAGTGACTAATGTAGACCGATTGAATTGGTTCTTTTTAGTGAATGAAAAACAACCTTCTTTTTTTTTTTTTGACTGACTAGTGAAATCTTATATCTAAACAAATGACTCTTTTGAACTGAACTGTTTTATTGAATCAAAATAAGGTCATGTGAACCTACACTGGTTGTGCTGTGTGGTTGATTCACTTAAAAAGGACTGGTTCATAAAGTTCATTTGTTAAGGAGTCAGACTATATTAGTTGCTCTGTATTAGCTAAAAACAACTAGTTACTGTTCTTTTAAAAGTACTGGAATCAAATGAGGCAACCAGGGTAGTATGATTAATTTGAACTGAAGCTTTAAATGAATCAAAACTTCTAGTGAAATCCGTTACCCAAATAACTTTCGTGAGCTGTATCTTTTTACTGAATCAAAAGCCACATATCACAACAACTGAAATCCGATTAGCTGAGAAAACAAAATACTGAACGAGTCATTTGTTTATAAGAGTCATTTATTCAGGCATCGGACTACATTGGTTGCTCTGTATGTGTTTGATTCACTAAAAAGAAACAAGTGTAGTATGATTTCTGAACAAATGACTCTTATGAACTGGTTCTTTTTAGTAAATCAAATCCACACAGCGTCCACATCCAAAAACTTCACAGTCAGTCCAGTGCAGGGTAAGGAATCGAACTACATTACACTTTTTGAGTCAATAAAAAGAGCCAGGTCATAAGAATTGTTTGTTCAGGAATCAGACTACACTGGTGGTGCTGTACAGTTTTGAGTCAATAAAAAGAACCGGTTCATTCAGAGGTGTTTGTCTTGAAATGAACTGGACTGGAATGGTTGCACTGCATTTGTTTGATTCGCTAAAAAGAGCCGACTCATAAGAGCCTTTCTTTCAGGAAATGGTTGGATTACGCTGGCTGTGCTGCATGTGTTTGATTCAGATTACAATTGCTTAATTATGTGTGCTCATTAGGGTTGAAAACAAATTCTTAAAAACCGAATGATGCAACGAGGGTAGTCTGATTACTGAACAAATGACTCCTATGAACTGAATCTTTTTAGTAAATCAGAGCTATGCCACCGAATGTATGACTCTTATAAACGGAACCTTTTTAGTGAATCATAACCATGTAGTGCAACTAGAACGACTCTTAAAAGCAGAGAAAAAAAAAATACTGTAAACGATTTCCCAAACAAGTAACTTTTATGAATCGATACCAGTTGATAAGAATCGTTAATTCAGGAATCAGACTACATAGGTTACTCTGTATGTGTTTGATTCACTCAAAAAAACCTTTATAGTCCAATTCTTGAAAAAAAAACTCTTTTAAAGCGGTTCATTTTAGTGAATCAAACACATACAGACCCAACCTGTTATAGTCCGATTCCTGAACAATTGACTCTTTTGAACCGGTTCTTTTTAGTCAATTAAATCCACATAGCGTGACCAGTGTAATCCAATTTCTGGACTTATGATTCTTACGAACCGGTTCATTTCAGTGAATCAAACACATACAGCACAACCGGCATAATCCGATTCCTGAACAAATGACTCTTTTGAACCAGTTCTTTTTAGTAAATCCAAACCACAGTGTAGTGTGACTAGTGTAGTCTGGTTCCCAGATTAATGGCTCTTATGAACCAGTTCATTTTAATGAATCAAAGACATACAGCCCAACCAGTTATAGTCTAGATTCCTGAACAATTGACTCTTTTGAACCGGTTCATTTTAGTGAATTAAATCCACATAGCGTGACCAACGTAATCCAATTCCAGGACTAAAGATTCTTATGAACCAGTTCGTTTTAGTGAATCAAAGCCACATAGTATAGTGTGGCTAGTGTAATCCGATTCCCAGATTAATGGTTCTTATGAATCAAACACAACCACAGTCACATTCCTGAACTAGTGACTCTTTTGAACTGGTGCTTTAAGTGAACCAGTTCATTTTACTGAATCACACAAGCACTGCACAACCGGTAGTCTTGATTTCTGAACAAATGACTCTTTTGAAGCGGTTCTTTAGCGAATCAGTTTCTTTTGATTCCCTCCCTAGCGTCCACGTACCTTCCTGAGCAGCAGTCCGTGGGAGATGTTTTCTGACAGCATGAATCCAGACACCAGGTGATGGATAGGCCCCGCCTCCCCGCAGTGAGGTCGCAGCACGAAGGTGTTGAAGCCCCGCCTCCTGCTCACAGAGACGGACAGGTGATTCAGGTGATTCTTTATAAAGCGATTCGATCACATGATGTGGCGTGAGTGAGTACCTGCGCAGGTGGTTGAGGACGGTCATGTTGACGTACATGTAGTACAGGTAGTAGGAGTACGGCGGGTTGTCGTCGTCACACCAGCGCGCCGGAGACGGACTGTCCAGGTTGAAGACGTGATGCTCCGGTTTGGACTCGTCGTCCACGCTGTCGAATCCCACCACCTACACATTAAAATGAACGTTTTGTGGCTTACAGTTAGTTTTTCTCCTCCGCTCAAACAAACTAGAGGCACCGATGACATCATCGTGCACTCCATAGATTTCTGTCCAATCAGACGCTCTCTAAAATGACAGTGACTGCTTCCTGTTTCAACAGGAAATGTCCTTGTTAAGTGTTTTTATATAGTCTTTAATGTGCACGGAATCAGAATAGCGCACGATAAACGATTCTAGGGGTGCTCCGATCAGGATTTTTGAGGCCGATCGCAGATCACAGAAAGCAGTATCTGCCGATACCGATCCTTTCAAAGCCTACTTTTTATCATTTATAACTATTTATAGTGATACTCCAATCAGGATTTTTAGACATTTATTCAGGGCCTGAATTTCATTTTTGAAAATGGGGGGAATTCCCCTCTTAGGTGACTCTTGTGAGAGAAGCAGCTTTCACACAGCAGTCCGCTACTGATCCGTGTTTACCACAAACAAAACATTTATCCATTATTTTAATTTCAAATCCAAAATGCTTTTTCAGCATTGCAATTCTTTTTTTTTACACAGTACAGTAATACAATCTTTCACAGACATGTTTAAACACAATAAATATAAGCAACACATTATTCAATGCTTTTTACTTTTGCATTTACTTCTAGATTTATATATTAAGTTGCTCAAGCAAGTGGCAAAACATTTAAACTACTTTTCTTACGTTATCACAGACTTACCATTGACAGAAATAGTCAGCTCTACCGCCTCTCCTTTTGCATTTCAATTTTCGTGTCAATCCATGTTCATATTTACTGCAAACAATGCGCTGTTACTTTAATTCAGCGCTTGCAGCTAGAGGTTTGCGCGGGACTGTTTCTTTTAGCAAGGATCTATTCCGCACCCACCTGCTCCCGCTATATATTCACTCTTTGTTCACCCGCTGTCCGCTTAGAATAATTTTCTTCCGGACCCGACCGTTCCCGCTAAATTTAGATCTCGTTTCCAGAATCTCACATTTAAATTTCGTACTGAAAGAAAGAGAGATAGGCTGACAAATAAAAGTGTATTCTGCACAAAATTGTATGTTATTTTATTCGTCTTGTCAAGAGTCTTGAATTTATTGACTTTGACTTGAATGTATATGAATTATCTTAAGACACAAAACATGTTTATATGTAAATAATACTAAAATTACATTGCTTGGCAACTAGCTGAAATATTTATGTATTTTATTTTATTTGAAGTAACGAAAATGTATTTTATGGTTGTAGTTTTAATTAAAAAGTCTGACTAGGGTTGCAAAAGGGGTGGAACATTTCCGGAAACTTTCCAAAAATCCCTGGAATATTCCAAAAAATCCTAGAAAGTTTCCAAATTTACTGGAAATTTCCCACCTTTTTGCAACCCTAGGTCTGACTGTTGTGTTGTGCGTGCGTGTGTGTGTGTGTGTGCGTGTGTGTGAGAGTGCGTGTGTGAGAGTGTGTGTGTGTGCGTGTGTGTGTGTGTGTGTGACTCACATGCTGCAGTAACAGGTGCAGCTGCGGGTGGCTGCTGGGATTGATGGTGACCTCGAACAGCGGCAGGAAGATGTTCTCCAGCATCTGCTGGAAGTTACTCAGCTGCTGCTTAGTGCGGTAAACGTCACTGCGGACAAACACACAACACACTGTCTCAAACTCACTGTGTTTGTGTGTGTGTGTGTGTGTGTGTGTCTCCTCACAAGAGTCGTGGGATCTGGACGAGCCAGCGGACGTTGTCGGAGTAGACGGAGTGAGAGACGGCCCACAGCGCCAGTTTGTCCCACTCATCCATGGATCGGCCGTAAATGGACAGACGCAGCTCAGCGTTCTGATACTTGCTCTCCTCCAGGTCTGACATCACTTCCTGCGCACACAGGAAACGCACCGCAGCACATTCAGCACTGAATATACACCATCATCTGGGCTCGTTTTGGATTTAGTGACAAAATAATGCATACAGTAATGAGATTTAAATGTGTGCTTCAATGAAGACATTATTAAACATCTTTTTTTAGTTCGTATTTTGTCTTTTTTTAAACTACACTTTGAAATATAAATATAATATTTTTTTATTAATTGTAATTTTCTTTAAATATATTAAGTCCTTTTCAACACATGATTTTATATTAATAATACTAATTAAATAAAAAATGTGCATGATCAATAAAACATTTGTTTTTGCATATTGTTTCCTTTTCTTAAACTACATTTTGAAAGCAAAATATATTAAAATGAGTTTATATATTCTAATGTATTTTATCAGTTTTATTTTTATTTAACTTTACTAATTCATTTTAAAATATAGATTTAGGAAAGTAAGCAAAAATATATCTTAAAAAAAGTTTTGTTAAAAAACTGATAATGCACTGAATTATTTTTTAAAAGTTTAAACACACATTTTTAAATGCGCATATAGAAATACATATTACATTGTTTTACAATATATAATTATTAGTGCTGTCAAACAATTAATTGCATCCAAAATAAAAGTTTTTGTTTACATAATATATGTGTGTGTTCTGTGTATATTTATTATATATATATATAAATACACACACATACAGTATATATAAATATTCCAGTACTAAACATTATTATATTATTAATATTTATATTTATTATACATCACATATTTATAAATACATATTTTAATTTTGATAATTTTGGGCAAATACTATCTTTTAATACACATATTAAATAAATGCTAGTATTCTAATACCGTACATTATTTATATGTTATTTATAATTATATATAATATAGTTATAAATATTTTAATTGAGATATTTATTAGCATTATTTGATAATGATTAATTATTGATCGTTTTATATAATACATTCATAGTCCAGTAGTTGTAAATATGACAATAGCTGCTCTGAATTATTGTGGTCTGTACCTTGACGATGTGTCCGAAGTACTTCCCGTGGATGTGGTTGTCGGTCTTGATGAAGATCTCTCTGAGGATGGACTCTCCGATGGGGTTGTATTTGGAGTTGAATTTGTCGAAGCGGTGGAAGGTGTTCCTGTCCTGCGGAGGGAGCGGAAGGCGTTAGCATGCGCGAGCGAGTCTTAAGCCCAATTTATACTTCTGCGTCGAACCTACGCCGTAGCCTATAGACGCACACCCCACGCCGTAGCCTGACGTGCACCTCTCCAAAAATTCACTCTTCGTCAATTCTACGCGGACCGCAAGCGCAGTGATTGGTCTGCTAGAACCCCTCCCTCCGCATGTACTTGAGTTTTGTGTGCATTTATGTGCAATTTAATATATTTTAATGTTACACCTTCTTATATAAAATAAAACAAATACATTACGTATTTCATGGCACACTCGTTTTATGCGTATTTGGCGCCACCTATTGTTGTGGGTGTATTATTGACATGTCAAAGTCTAGACCCTGAATATAAGACGACCGCGTTTTTTCAGATGTATTTCCAAGAAAAAAACATTGTCTTATATTCGGGTCAATACGGTACTACATAGCATTATACATCACTAGTTGTGCGCGACAAACAATGTTGATCTGCCGTGGTACAAGTGCTTGTGGAGATTGAAAGTATGCCATCTTCTCCTGTTCCGTTGTTGTCTCCTTTTTGTAGTTTTAAATAATGATTTAATGATTTGATATTTATTTGCCGCCGTCACGGCATGCTTCTCCGACGAGCCGCTTCTTCTTCTTCGGCTTTTGCCGTGGTACTACGGGTTACACCAGCAACATGCCCGTGGACACTGCAGACTAGTGGTTTGCATGTGTACTGCACATCGACGCGGACAACACGCAGAAGTATAAATGAAAACTGATGCATAGCCTACGGCGTAAAGGCTACAGCGTAGGTCCGACGCAGAAGTATAAATCAGCCGTGTTAGTGTGTGCGAGACTCTCACCGCGTGCATGTCCAGCGTGTCCACGCTCAGGTCGTACGCCGTCAGGTTCATGTTCTCGAACACCTCCATCATCGTCTGGCCGCGGCCGCCCTGCATGCGCACGATCTCGTCCGGGTACTTCTTCATGGAGCTCTTGATGAAGCGCAGCAGGTGCTTCTGGTTCATGCAGGACGAGGCGTGGATGTGCGTGTCCACCTGACGGACAGTTCACCACAGTTCACACGCTCATTCATTCTGCTGCCGTTTCACTAACGAACTAAACTATGAAACGCAAATCGGTTTCACGTTTACACTTACATTTTGACAGCAATTTATTCCGAGCGAGATCTAGTTGTTGCGCTTGTTTTACATGTTGTTTTTCTCTTTGGTGCAACATTTTGAATTTAAGAATGTTTTTTTTTTTTCTTGCACTTTCTAATCGCTGTTTGGTTGTTTTTTGTTTGTAGTTGTAATTTCAACTGAATTTGCTTAATCAATAATCATAAAATCACAAATAATCAAAATAATCATAAAAGAAAATCGGTTGAGAAGTTGAAAATGCATTAATTTAAATATTGTGTATTTATTAATATTTGTAATATTATATATAATATTATAAATATAAGTATGTTTTTCTATAATTATATTGTTTTTTTATAACATATTTTCTAAAAAAGTATTCTATTATATTTATTATACAGTAAAGCAATTTTCAATTTGATGATAATTTCAATATGTATTTATATATACATAATAAATATACACAGTACACACATATATTATGTAAACAAAAACTTTTATTTTGGATGCGATTAATCATTTGACAGCACTAATAATAATGTAATATATAATTATGATGTATTTTTCTATAATAAAATAATGCTATAATATAAAAATATTGTTCTATAAAGAATACTTTATTCTTTTACAGTTAATTATACTAGTATTATATTTATTTTTACCATACAGTTAAAGTATTTAATTTTTTTATATTATTTTTTACATTGTTAATAATTATTTTAGTAGTCTATTTATTTCAGTACTCTAACACTGTACATCAATATTCAAATGTTATATATTTCTATAATTGTTATATAAATTCTAATACTGTATATTAGTATTATATACATTACACATATTTATTACATACATTTGTGATTATATCATTTATTAAAAAATATTCAATTCATCTACTTTCATGTTGATGATTATTTCTATACTAGCCAATTTAATTCTATTAGATTTTTTAAAATATTTTTATATTCTAATACTCTACACTGATATTCTACTTTCATTTAGCATATTTACGTATGTGCATAATGATATATGTTTGATATTTTTGATGATCAGATTGCAGATTCTTTAATCTCTTCATACATATGTTGCTAATCTATTTCTCAGTCGATTTAATGATTTTAATGGTTATTACTACCTTAAACGGGATGTGCACCTGTCCGAAAGCGCTCCGCTGTGGTTTACGGTAAATAACTCCGGCTAACTGAAGGCATGCGTCACCTTGCGTATGTTGTAGAAGTCTCTGTGCGGCACCTTCTTCTGCGCGGCGAGCTCCTTCATCTCGTTCAGCAGGACGTGCATCTGAAACTTGGAGCTCAGATACTGCAGCCGCCGGTAACAGAACGACTTCCTGCAGAGAAACGCACACATCAGACGCGGCCGAACGCGCACACGTACGCCGAGCCCAGTGCATGCTGGGAAACGAGTCACTCACACGGGGCCGTTAATGATGAGCGCCATCATCACGTTCATGTCGGCGATGTATTCCTGCAGGTCTGGATACGGCAGGTCCAGCTCGGTGCTCCTGCGGATCATTTCAACACAGACGTCTTTGTAGAGCCACAGTTAAGTGCTAAAGACTAAGACACTTTTAGCAGTGAATGAAGAGACAAACCCTGTTTCAACCCTAGCGAGTCGTCTACATAGTGAGTGTCTTTAGGCATCATATATGCACACACTCCTGTCATGAAGACATTTTTTGTTGTTTGAAGATTAGCATTTTCATCAGTAGTTTCTAATATTAGTCAAATGTAATTTTTGTATTACTGATTATTTTTGTTGTTTTTTTTCAATTGATTTTCTAGATGTATTATTTGATTTGATTTATTAATTGGTGTTACATTTCTTTGAATTTCAGTTCAATTTGCTTCTACTCAAGTGTTATTTTAGAATCATTAATATATAATATAATATATTTTGAATTATACATTTTAATTTTACTTTGTTTTAGTAATTTTGTTGTAAATTTGTTGTTTTATTTTTATTTTTTAAATATGCCCATTAATTTTATTTTTGTTTTTTTTGTAATTTTAGAACTTAAACTAAAAGAAACATTTTAGAATATTTTTACAAATATTTTATTTCAGTTAGTTTATTTAAAAAAAAAAACATTTAAAATGCTTTTAATAGTTTTATTTATAGTTAACGATAATAACCCTGCATAGAATCAAACATGCTTACGAGTTTTTATACTTTCTTTTTCTTTTCAATTAACATATGTTTTTTAATTGTTAAATTTTAGTTAACAATAGTAACACTGATTCTACTTTATTAAATAAAAATTTGCATTGAAATTTGGCATCCTGACTGCCAATCCCAGAATGCACTGCGTCGTGTGCAGTGAAATTGAGTTTATTCTTACAAGAACATTTATTTAAAAAACATATATAAATAGATCTATTTATAAAATACATTTATTTAACATAATTATATTATTTAGAACAGCTATTCAGAGCTATAATGTATTGCTAGATTCAACAAACCCAATAATATTTTTGTTATTGTTTATTGGATATTTACTTGTTTGCTTCTTCATGGTAAAATAAAGATTTTTTTAAGAACACTGGAGTACATTTTACAAGAAAAAAAAAAAATATTTCAGTCTTTTTACGTCAAAATTTTCCATTTAATTCAATGCTTTCCTTTGTTTCTTTGTAATTAATTGTGAGATGTACTAGCATTTTCTGAGTGAGAACCGTTTCTACACCATGTTTTTTTTCCCCAGTGTATTTCTGTTCATGTAGACGAGGGTTTGAAACAGACTCATGTGTCTTCATGACCCATTTTTCCTTTCGAGGACGTCCCCAAAAGGAGGTTTAGCTAAATTTAGCTAATTCAGAGGACGTCTGCAGTCGGTTTGTCCCCGAAACTCACTTGTCCATGGGGTTTTGTGCGGTGTAGACGTGAATGACTCCATCCACCATCTTGCAGCTGTATCCGGCGTCCGGCGGCAGGTTCTTCATGTCCTGCCCCTCGTACGGGTGCGTTTCTGACACCGGCGCGTGAACGGACATGTCTGAGAGAGACACACACACACACACACACACACACATAAGTGCTGGTTTGTGTTAGGTTCTGCACGCATGTCGAGGCGCTCACACACACCTGAGTCGACGGGACTCTCGTGAAGGTCCTCGTACGCGTCGATGTCCGGCGGTCTCTGGCTGAGCTCCTGCAGGGATCGTCCAGTGGTTTTATAGAAGGTCTGCAGAGACAGAGCCATGTACTTCTCTCTGATGAACAAGGCCTTCACAACACACTTCGCTGCGTCCACCAGATCCGTGAACGGCACCTGAACACACAAACGTCACAAGAATCCATCTAGAATCAGTGCATTTGTCCTGGTTTGCAGTAATAAAATATCTAACTTAAATTTGACAACTTAGAGAAAACGTAATATTCAGAATTTTTAAAGAACAAAGCTTAAAGAAACAAATAATACTAAGAATATTTAAAGAAATTAGAGAAACTTAACGTTAAGATTTTTTTAACTTACAAAAATGTGAGGAAACTTAACAGTAACAAACTTTTAAAGAACAAAACTTGGAGAAAACCTAATTAATAGTTATAAAATGTAAAGAGCAAGACTTAGAACTTAGATGAAACTTAGTTTTAGGAACTTTTTAAAGGACAAAACTTACAGGACTTCGAGAAAAACTTGATATTAAGAACTGCTTAAAGAACAAAACATTGAGAATGTAGAAAAAAAAACTTAGAGAAACAAGTTTTTAAAGACAAAAACTTAGAGAAAACTTAATATCAAGATTTTTTTTAAAGAACAAAAGCTTAGAGAACTTTGAAAAAACTGAGAAAACTTAATATTAAGTATTTTTAAAGAACAAAGCTTAAAGAAAAAAATAATACTAAGAATATTTAAAGAACTTAGAGAAACTTAACGTTAAGATTTTTTTAAAGTAGTAAACTTAAAAAAATGAGAGGAAACTTAACATTAACAAACTTTTAAAGCACAAAACTTGGAGAACTTGGAGAAAACCTAATTAATATTTATAAAATTTAAAGAGCAAGACTTAGAACTTAGATGAAACTTAGTTTTAGGAACTTTTTAAAGGACACAACTTACAGGACTTAGAGGAAAACTCAATATTAAGAACTGCTTAAAGAACAAAACATCGAGAATGTAGAAAAAAACTTAAGAGAAACAAAATTTTAAAGACAAAAACTTAGAGAACATAATATCAAGATTTTTTTAAAGAACACAAGCTTAGAGAACTTTGAAAAAACTGAGAAAACGTAGTATTAAGAATTTTTAAAGAACAAACTTAGAGAAGTTAGAGGACGACTTTTTTCTGTATGAAAATCATGCTGATACAGATTTGTTTTATTAGTAATTTCTACATTAACTAAATTTCAGTTTAAATTGCAATTTAAGTTTTCCATCTAATGTTTCAACTTCAGCTATATTTCAATGAAGAAAAATCTTTTTTTATATATTTTTTTTACAAAAAAAACTTAAGACTAAACTGATTTTATCACGTTTTATCAAATATTTATTCACGTTAATAATTGATTGCTTGATTTTTTTTCTCATGTTGTTTTCAAATGATTTATTGATTTCTCACTTCAGTCAAGGATTTCTTAAGTGATACTGAAATTTCGTCAATTTCTTTTCATTCTACTTCCTTAAATTCGTAATTCAAATGGAAGATTCACACCTAGCAAGAATTTTGTTGCAGCAAGTTAAAATATTACGTGTTTTTATTCAGTAGATTGCTTTTAGTTATTATTAACATTGTGAAAAGTGCTACAAAAATACTACCTGAGGTTAATTTGCACTTAAATGTATTAGTACATATACAGTAATGAGTGCTGTAAAAGGTATTTCTCTGTTTTATTGTCATTTTTTCACGCGACCTAACTGAAGCTGGTTTCTCTGGTTCTCACCCCACACTTCTCCTCTCCTGAGATGGACACGCGCTGGAAGTTTTTCTCCACAAGTGTCTCCATATGATGCAGGTCCACCTCGTCCACATGACTGTCCTTCAGATACCTGCAGACGGACACATGAGATGAGAGACACGGAGGATCGGACAGACAGAGACGGACGGACGGCAGTGACTCACTCCAGGTCTGCAGCGCTGTCTATTTTCATGAAGTCTTGTTTCGCTCGCAGCAGAATCTCGGGCTCAAGCCTTGAAGGATGTGAAGGACACACACACACACACAAGAGGAGAGAGTATAAATCACTCGGACTGATTTTTCTAAAGAACTTTCATTTAAAATGCAGCAGAGGGAATCTGAAACTCTCCACCCGAGCAGAAAGAGTGTATGTTTAAGCATCTGTAAGAGACACAAACCCAAACACACCCACACAAACGCCTGAAACGCGGCCAAACTGTGGCCTGTTGTGTCTGTGTGCGATTATGAACGTCTGCGGTGTTTGTTGAGTGTTTTGGGTCAGTGTGTTCAAAGCAAAGAATTCACACAGATCACAAACAAAATGCCTGAGCAGGTGCAAAGCCATTATAATACACTCCGGGCCAAAATATCACAAACAAATGATTTTTTGACTTTCAGAAACTTCAACGGTTCTCAAAACATAATTTTGCCTGAATAGAAGACTTAAAATATTCTGAAATATGCTTAAAAAAATCAGTCTAACGACTCGGTCAAAGATCTTTAGGATCACAGTTGGAAGGGAAAGTTGCTTTATTTTTAAGTTTATTTAATAAATTAGCTTAATAAATATATTGAAAGTAGATTATTATTAATAATAAATAATATTACCAAAATTATTAATACATATCTTTAAGATTAATAATATTCCCCTTTTATTTTTTATTTATTTTACTTTACAATGTTTTTTTTTATTACAAAATCTCAATTCACGTAATGAACCTTAAACATGAAATATATTCTGATTGACTTTCAGTGTGCGCAAAAAAATTAGTTGCATTACACACAGTTAGGATGTGTGTGTGTATATGTTGTACTTGACATCTTGACTGATCTGTCGCTCCAGACGGTGGCGTTTCTCCTCCAGCTGTTCAATAGGACTCTCTTCAGGAAACTCGTACGGAGCGCAACGCATGTCGCTGTCCGTCAGACTCCTCGCCAGCAGCTCCTGCACATGCGTTACACACACATACATGTTACAAGCACACTCACGCTGAAGAGCAAACGCACACACGTGCTACAATCACACACACGTGTTACGAACACACGTTACAAATGCTTGTTACAATCATACACGCATTACAAACACACACGTTATAAACACATATGCATGTTACAAACACACACACACGAGTTAAAATCACACACACACACCCACACACATTACAAACATGTGTGCATTACAAACACACACGTGCGTTACCGTCATACATGTGTGTTGCAATCACACGTTACATACACACGTGTTACAAACACGCGTTACACACGCATTACAATTATACATGTGTGTTGCAATCACACTTTACATACACACGTGTTACAAACACACATGCATTGCAATCACACACGTTACATGCACGTGTTACAAACACACGTTACACACGCATTACAATCATACATGTTACACACGCATTACAATCACACACACGTTACAAACACACATATTACACACGCCTTACAATCATACGTTACACACACGTTACAATCATACGTTACACACACACGTTAATCATACACGTTACACACGTTATAACCTCGCACATTACAATCACACACACACACATTACAAACACACACGCGCATTACAAACACACACCTCAGCGATCTCCTTGTATTTGCCGTCCATGGATGTGCGCAGGTCGATAGGCAGGTGTTTGTGGGTGACTGGTGTGCCGGGCAGAGAGCGCTGGGACATCAAAGGCCTCACGTCAGCAGAGCCACATAGATCTACACACACACACACACACACACACAGTTATTAAAGATGCTAATAATAGTGCTGTTAATATCAGTCACTGGTACTGGTGCTCATAGTTGTGTGTTCACTCACGAGTTTCACACTCCACACACTGAAGGAGGGACCCGAGTCAGACTACAGACAAGAGGATCACTGAGACAACTCACACCAGACAAGAAGAAAAAAAAACGCATAGCAACCACACAGCGACCATCCACAATGCCCTAGTAACCTAGTAACGCTTTAGCAATCATCTAGAACACCCTAGCAACCGCACAGCAACCAGGAACAACACCCTAGAAAAGCTTTAGTATCTACTTAGAACATTTAGCAGAATAAATTGACCGACTAACTGGCTGGTTTTTGTCAGAGTCATTCATGACAGCAGTGCAGCATTCAGTGTGGAAACCATCCCATACAGTATGAGGCGGAGTGTCTGATTCTCATTATTAAAGCACAGAGCTCATGTACAGATGACACTCATTCATCAGTGTCAGTAACAGACGCTTCACACTCACACTTCAGTGCACTCAGTTGTGCATTAGAAACAAATCTAAGATGAATCAGAAAACAGTAATATATTGATGAAAAACCACTTAAATAATACAAGATATTTTAAAAAAAAACGCATAGCAACCACACAGCGACCATCCACAATGCCCTAGTAACCTAGTAACGCTTTAGCAATCATCTAGAACACCCTAGCAACCGCACAGCAACCAGGAACAACACCCTAGAAAAGCTTTAGTATCTACTTAGAACATTTAGCAGAATAAATTGACCGACTAACTGGCTGGTTTTTGTCAGAGTCATTCATGACAGCAGTGCAGCATTCAGTGTGGAAACCATCCCATAAAGTATGAGGCGGAGTGTCTGATTCTCATTATTAAAGCACAGAGCTCATGTACAGATGACACTCATTCTCAGTGTCAGTAACAGACGCTTCACACTCACACTTCAGTGCACTCAGTTGTGCGTTAGAAACAAATCTAAGATGAATCAGAAAACAGTAATATATTGATGAAAAACCACTTAAATAATACAAGATATTTTAAAAAACATCTGGGGGTTTTGTCTGTACAAAGAAAGCCAAAACAATGTCCATACAACGTTCTTCAAATATCGTTTGTGCTCTGCACAAGAAATATATGATGTTTCAAAACTGTTTATTTATTAAACTGTCTTTATTATTAGCGCTATTTATTATTAGTGTTTATTAGTCCAAGTACTTTTTTCTTTTACACTTCCTATCAATTTTTGTTTCTCTCTGTGCAGCCCAGGTCCAGGATCATCTTTATGATAATAGTTTGTATGAGCAATTTCAATCTGGCTTCCATTCACGTCATAGTGTTGAGACCAGTGTTGGGGAAAGTTACTTTTAAAAGTAATGCATTACAATATTGCGTTACTCCATAAAAAAGTACTTAGTTACTTTTTATGGAAAGTAATGTGTTAGGTTACTTTTGCGTTACTTATTTGAAAAAGTAACTCAGATATTCTCTTGTAAATTAAAAAGTAATGCGTTACTTTACTAGTTACTTGAAAAAAGTAATCTGATTACGTAACTCGCGTTACTTGTAATGCGTTACCCCCAACACTGGTTGAGACTGCATTAGTTAAGATTTCCAATGACTTATGGGCAGCTGCTAATTCAGGACTTCTATCTATACTTATTCTGCTTGATTTGAGTGCAGCATTTGATACGATCTCGCACAGTATTTTGTTGGACAGATTGGAGTCTATTGGAATCATGGGCACTGCCCTGACTTGGTTTCGATCTTATCTAACGGGTCGTACTCAATGTGTACAGTTGAAGGAGTTTACATCAAACCCTTCATGTTACTACTGGGGTTCTGCAGGGCTCAGTTGTGGGTCCTCTCTTATTTATTATTTATCTTCTACCTCTTGGTAATATTTTTTAAGAAATTTGGCATTCAGTTCCACTGCTATGCTGATGACACCCAACTGTACCTATCCTCCAAACCCACCTCTACCTTTCCTCCGTCTATCCTCTCAGATTATATAGCTGAGATTAAAGAGTGGTTTACATCAAATCTTCTTAAACTAAATAGTAGTAAGACTGACATTTTTCTTGTCGGCTCAAAAACCAATCTGGCCAAGTCTAAATGTTCCTCAGTGAATATTTAAAATTTTCCAGTGTCTGTGTCTAAACCGGTTAAAAGTTTGGGTGTCATCTTTCACAGTACTTCATCATTCGAAGCACATATAAATAGTGTCATTTCCACATACATAATATTAATCGTCTTCGTCCGGCTCTTTCGGGTAATGAGCACAGTGATCCTTGTTCATGCTTCAGTCACTTCCCATATTATTGTAATGCTCTTTTTTGTGGTCTGCCTTCAAAGCTTCTCCATAAACTTCAGTTCGTACAGAATTCAGCTGCTTGAATTATTTGCAGAACTCCTAATACTGAAGACATTACTCCCATGTTACAACACTTGCATTGGCTCCCGGTTAAATACCGTATTGAATTTAAAATCCTTCTCCTTACTTACAAGGCACTTACTAATCTTGCTCCTTCATACTTATCTGACCTTCTTCATATCTACAGTCCGACACTTTTTTTTTTTTAAATGTCGCCTTAAGACCCATCTTTTTA
>NW_015650017.1:131157-151298 GCF_001515625.1 Sinocyclocheilus rhinocerous | reverse complement strand
ATAGAAAAAAGAGTAAGTGTTAGAGGGCTAAATTTAAAAGAAAATAGATTCAAATAAAAGAGTGGTTTCAGTTTAATATGTTGCAGGCTCATTTTTTGGTAATATGTGATAATAAATCAAATTGATGGTAATAAATAATCAAATAATAGTGAGCTTGTTGTTGATGCCGCGGTTGATGATTTGTCTCGCGAGAGTTGGCAACTGATGCGACACAGTCAACACAACGCAATAAAGCGCTGATAGCCGGAGTTTCGTTCGAGAGGAAGCGATAATAATCTGATCTGCTGTTCATGCGGACTTTCAGCTCCATAAAACTGGGAACTTTGACCTGGTTAAACATCCGCCTGATCGGAAAACAGTTCCGTTTAGCCCCTCTGATCTGCTGTGGACGCGAATTAAGTAAAAAAAAAACTGGTACTGAAGAAATTATTAACGCGAATCCAGTCAATTGCAAAAGTGCCAAACAATGAAAACATCAATTAGCTACAGATCCGCAGATGAACTTGAGTAGAGAGTAAACAGCGGTAGTTATCAGAAAACAGTGAAGACTCGTGTATTACAGTTGTGTGCATTGTGTAGTATCCTATATGTGTGTATGTAGTTATGCAGAATTCTGCTGTATGATTTTACAGAGTTTCGTTGTTCTGGACTCACTCGACATGTCTGTAGATGCTGATCCGGTTTGATCCAAACTCTGCTGCTGATGAAAAGATGATGCTAATAACAATGATAGCCTAATGGTAGGTAGTTTCGGTGTTTGATGTCAGCCGAATAACTGCTTAAATTCCTCCGTTAATCCAGATTCAACTCGTTGAGAAACTCGGAGTAGATTCGGAGCGTTCAAATTGTTCAGGAACTTTGATAAAAAATCGCCGAAAAATGGAGTCGCGCTTAAAGGGACCGCAGCACATTTACGCGGGACCAATCAGAACGCGATTAGATTAGAACCTACTGTAGCAGGTACGTTCGAGTTATTTTAAAACAATAAATCGATAAATAACTTGTATGCGCTGAATCAGTGTTTTAAGAGTGAAAGTAGATGGTGTCCGGGCTCTGTATCGTTCCGTCCAGCACCAGCAGGAGACACTGTTCAGTTTCTCTTCAACTTCAAAGTACTTCATTGCCTTTTCCATTATTTTAATTCATCATTTTAAATCCAAACCATCCAATACACACAAAAAGACGGCGACTTATATAGTTCTTTATACTTTTTTACATCAAATTATATATTGTGCTTGTACTGTAGTTTACTGCCAGATTTGATGATATTCACACAATGAACCTTAAACATCATGGATTCATGTTGCTGTAAAGGTTTTGTCTTTTATTTGTAGGTTTTGTTTAGTTGTTTTCTCATGTTCCCTGCTCTTCCTGATGTCTTATTTGGTTCTGTGTTGTCTTTGTAGTCATTTGTTCATGTTTGACATGATTTATGTTGTGTTGTATGTTCATTCATGTAATGTTAATTCAAGTTTTTTTTTTCTGCAGTCTTGGGCTGCAGGGTGATAAATAGAGGGTCAAATAAAGATGGAAGAGATGTGTTTTTAGCCGATTCTTGAAGATGGTTAAGGACTCAGCTGCTGGGATTGAGTTGGGCAGGTCATTCCACCAGGAGGGAACAGTTAATGTAAAAGTCTGTGAAAGTGATTTTGTGCCTCTTTGGGATGAACAATAAAGTGACGTTCACTTGCAGAACGCAAGCTTCTAGAGGCACATAACTCTGAAGTAATGAATTTAGGTAAAGGGGTGCAGAGCCAGTGGTGGTTTTGTAGGCAAACATTAATGCCTTGAATTGTCTATCTTGAGTTTCAAACGATAACTGACGGTTAAAAAAAGGGTGTTACCATTATTTGTTACCATTATATAGGGAGTGAACTGTGAGAATTGTGTAAATCCACCATAACTTACTTTATTTTCAGAAAACACTGATCCAGGCCGCTACTCTCTCCAGAAGAAAAGACTAAGGTAACCTCACATGTGCTTCAATTAGAGTTTCGAATGAGTTATTTTGCTCAGATTTGCCAAAATGCCAAAGTCTACAATCAAACGCCTGAGATTTTATTATAAACTCAAGCATTTCTCGACAAATTTTCTCAAGAACAAATCTCGCAGTTAATCAAATGCAAATGTCTCCAAACGAACAATCGCATTTACTGTTTACTGTATGTTTTCATTAACTTTTACATGAATTTAGTTCTAACAACACAGGCAAACATTATAAATGTGATTTACTGGTTTTTGAGTCAAAAATGAACCCTGCAATGGTTTTCCTCCACTGTTTTATCTGTACAGAAGTGTGGTTTGATCTGTTGGGTGGATAAACGGCTTCTGCTGGATGTATGTGGTTACTGTGTGTGTCAGTAGTTTAGTGTGATAAACTAGTACATGTGCACATTAAGAGTGCACGCATTCACTGCGTGGTTTAGCCTGCTGGAATGACCCCAATATTCAAGATATGAGGGGAAAAGCCTGTTGGACTTTTCATATCTTTTATATTTTCCTCATATAACATAGTTAAGCAATATCACATGAGCAAGAGTGCTGTTTTTCACAAATATCAGCACAATTGCAATTGTTATGTTGATTTCATACAACAATTCAACAAACAAGAAGTTAATATTGAGTTACATTTTAGACATAATATTGTCTGTTTTTGCTCTATTTCACAACAAATATTGTTCCAAACAAATCCACAGAATCCACGCTGATCTCTCAGTGCAACACTTGGTACTGAAAAAAGCCGCGTTTTTGAAAGAATTGGGTGAGTCAATGATTCAATGACTCATTCGTTCCTGAATTGGTTTAATGAAAGATTCAATTACTTATTCATTAAAGTTATAGTTGACTTAAAATGGAAAATGTGCTTATTTTTATTTTTGAGCTGTTTTTAACTGTAAACCGTCACTTCTGTCCAAAATACAAGTTCATAATCCATAATAACACTACCTCCAGTGAAAAAGTCCATCCCCTGTTGACCTCTCACTTTTGGGCATTTTGGGCTGTTTTGGCTTGTAAGTGGTGCTTGATCTGTGGAGATTTCTCTCCTGATTCAATATAATGGATTATGGTCTCATATTTTAACTGGAAGCAACAATTTGAAGTGAAAAACCTCTTAATGCTGGATTTGTTTCAGCTTTTGTCGTCTCCAGATGTTAACTGATGGACTGGAGTGGTGTGGATTATTGTGATGTTTTTATCAGCTGTTTGGACTCTCATTCTGACGGCACCCATTCACTGCAGAGCATCCATTGCTGAGACACTGATGCAATGCTACATTCCTACAAATCTAATGAAGAAACAAACTCATCTACATCTTGGATGGCCTGAGGGTGAGCACATTTTCAGCTAAATGTCATTTTTGGGTGATCTGTTTCTTTAAGATGTAGCTTCTGTGTTTCCTCTGCTGTGCAAAGATGGATTTTGTTGATACTGATTTCATTTGATTGGTAACAGTCCTGTAGTGTCTTGTTATTCTAAATGAATTTATTGATTAAATGTAAGAAACTGACATTAAAGATGATGAAAGGATATCTAATCAAACACTCCTGCTGTTAGTTTTCATGCAGGGCCGGAATTCATTTGAAAATGTGAGATCAGCAAAAGCTTGTTGATTTTCATGATATTAAAGGGGTCATATGATGCTGCTAAAAAGAACATTATTTTGTGTATTTGGTGTAATGACGTGTTTATGCGGTTTAAAGTTAAAAAAACACATTATTTTCCACATACTGTACATTATTGTTTCTCCTCTATGCCCCGCCTTTCTGAAACGCGTCGATTTTTACAAAGCTCATCGGTCTGAAAAAGCGAGATGTGCTGTCATTGGCCGTGGTTAACTCTTAACTTTTATAAAGAATATCTCTTTGGATTTGAGACTTTAGTCTTTGCAACTTTACAGATCTTCTTTATTCACCAAGAGCTTGTAACACTTCAAAGAGAAAGGAAAAATTGAAATCGCATCATATGACCCCTTTAAAGGAGCGGACATTGGAGTGGAAACTGTGATCACAGTCAGATAAATATTAAAGTTCAGGCGTGTTTCAGAGTGTTTTCAGACATTTTAAGCATCAAAATTGTGCGCTTGGCAGTTAACTGATGAAGGAAATGTTTCTCAAATTAGTTTTGTTCTGGTTGAGTTTGTGGCGTCTGGTTGGTGAGTTTGAAATGTGTTTTTATGGCTTGATTTGCTTCAGTTCTGGTACCATGTAATAAATTACTGGTTATATTAGTCAGAAAGGATCAGGCATGTGCACACATAGACATCAAAGGGGGCTTGAGCACCTGCCCTTTTTCTTCCTCGAGAGAAAGTGCCCTTTTTTCTGGGGAGTGTTTTTTATCTTATTTTTTATTTATTTTTTTTATAAATGAATATATGTGTGTGTGTGTGTTTCTGTTTGCGCACAGCTTTCCCTGTCAAACTAATAAAAAAAATCAAAATATCAGGTCGGGTCAGGAAATGTTGAGACTCTGTCGAGTTCTGATGCCTTTGCAGCTACACAAACGTGAACAATTTAGGCTTCAGTACAGAGTAAAACAGGAGTTTTCCCCATATGCATTATACACAATGCAATGATTTAACTTTATCTATCAAATTAGTTTTTAAAATGCCTTTTTGATCAGTCTTGGTTGCTCTCTGTGTTTCTTCCTCATCTATTTGAAAATCTTCATTCATCCCCATTTATCTCTATTCTCTCATGCTTTCAGCTCGTCTGCCGGTTCCTGTCATCAGCAGTAACTCTTCAAACTGTTCATCTTCATCATCACAGCAGAATTGTTCACTGGTGTGTTCAGTGTTGAATGTGAGTCATGTGACTCTCTCCTGGTACAAAGGAAACAGTTTATTGTCCAGCATCAGTGTGTCTGATCTCAGCATCAGTCTCTCTCTACCTCTGGAGGTGGAATATCAGGATAAAAACAGCTACAGCTGTGTGCTCAACAATCCCATCAGCAAGCAGACTCAACATCTGGACATCAGTCAACTCTGTCACACATGTTCAGGTACAGCAGCGCTGATATTAGAGCTGATATTAGTGTTTATTGACTGAGCTGATCTCAGTTTGATGTGTTTATTCCTCAGACTCTGTCCACTGCTGTGGTTCTACTGAAGCTGTGATCCGATTGGTCCTCTCTGCTCTGGTGGGCGTGGCTACTGTCGTTATTCTGGTTTATGACATCAGATCCAGAAGAGCTGAACAGGATCCAGCACAGATTCACTCATCATAGGGCTATAACTGATGTAATTTCTTACAAACTTTTTTGTTTTTGCATATGTAAATATTTATGAGATTTATTAATTTATGGCTTTATATATATTCATCTTTTTCAGAAACAATTGAAATCTAAAGCAAAATGCAGAAAATTAACGTTTCAAGTGTTTTTGTCATAACTGCTGATGATTGCTTGAGCTTGTGCACTCTCTTTGCATTTTTTATTGTCTGAGTTGTTTAAAATCTAAAAAACCCATTTTTCAACTTTTGTTACTGTTATGCACGTAGTGAACTGTGACAATTGTTGTGTAAATCCACCATAACGTTACTTGAATTTCAGAAAACATAGATGCAGACCTCTACACTTCTCTTTCCAGAAGAAACGACTAAGGTAACCTCACATGTGCTTCAATTAGAGTTTCAAATTAGTTATTTGATCAGATTATACTAAAGTCTACAAATCTACAGATCAAAAGCCAGAGATCTCATTATAAACATATCAAGCATATTTCTCATCAAATTTCCCAAAGACCAAATCTCACAGACCGTTAACTAAATGCTAATTTCTCCAAACGAACAATCACATTTACTGGTTACTGTATGTTTTCATTAACTTTTACTCATGAATTTAGTTCTAACAACACAGGCAAACATTATAAACGTGATTTACTGGTTTTTGAGTCAAAAATGAACCCTGCAATGGTTTTCCTCCACTGTTTTATCTGTACAGAAGTGTGGTTTGATCTGTTGGGTGGATAAACAGCCACTGCTGGATGTATGTGGTTACTGTGTGTGTCAGTAGTTTAGTGTGATAAACTAGTGCACATGTGCAAATAAAAGTGCATGCCTTCACTGCATGATTTAGCCTGTTTGAATGACCCCAATATTCAAGATATGAGGGGAAAAGTCTGTTGGACTTTTCATATCTTTTATACTTTTCCTTATGCAACATAGTTGGGCACGGGCAATATCACATGAGCAAGAGTGCTGTTTTTCACAAATACCAGCAGGATTGCAAATGTTATTTTGATTTCATACAACTCAGCAAACAAGAATTTAACATTGAGTTACATTATAGACATTATATTGTCTGTTTTTGCTCTATTTCACAACAAATATTGTTCTAAACAAATCCACAGAAGAACTGCCTATGTCTCTGTGCAACACAAGTATTTTTTTTAACCATAGTTTTTTTTATGACAGCTGTCATGCCGGTGACGTGCAGTAGGTGGCAGTATTCTCCTTCCAGTAGATTTTCCAATCGCCATTAAAAGGAAAAGATGCTCCAATGTGCATGTTCAACCACTATTAAATCCAAAAGAAGAATGTGTGTGTGTGGCTGCATTCCACTCCACTTTTAGACATGCACTCGCAAACTTCCCTAAGCACTTCCTCTCGGAGGAATCCCCGCTGCCATTTTGAAGTGCATTCCACTTCGTGAAGTGGATTAGGGAAGTTTATATGGACAGACCCTCGGCCCCTCAATTTTGACCAAGGGGAGCGAGTCTGCTTCATATGCACTTCAGGCCGCTCTGTAGACCACAATGCAACACGACTATGACATCATCGCAGATCACGTTTAATTTATCCCCACCCCAAACAACTCTATGATATATAAATATTTTGTTTTTACATTTATAACACCCAAGCATACCTATATACATATAGAATGCTGCACCAAACAAATTCATAAAGGGAAAAATGTAAACAATAAACCAACTCCACAGAGGATTCTAAGTGATCGAGGACTTAGGACCCGATCAGACAGAACGCATTTTTTTGCAGTGAGAGGAGCCTTTTTTGAATTGTTTTCGGTTGGCAGTGAGCTTTCTGCGCGCTGTTTATGCGCCCTGTGTGCCTCGCGTTTTCGCCGCCTGCTGCGCCTCGCGTTTTTGCAGGAGCGCTCTGAGCGCCTGAAGTTGAAAAAAAAAGCAACTCTGAGCAGAAAAAGCTCTCTACGTTTTTTTTTCCATTGTCCAATCGATTGAATGGAGAGGCGGGCCTTCCGTTGTGGTGACGAAAGTTTACCGTTGCTTAGAAAGGCCGGAAACTGCAATGATGTAGGAGAAACTTTTGGTGTCTGTCGTGGGTTACCTGGAGCTGTATTTTTTAAAGTTTCTGCTAATATGACAGTTTACTTAACAGCAAAAACCAAAGGCTTTAGAGTGCTCGTGCTATAATCGTTTAATTAGATTGACAGGACAGCTGATTTGGTGGTTGCCTAGTAACATAAAAAATGCAGCGCACTGCTCTTTTTTTAAAAAAAGTCAGACCTAAAAAACGCGTTCGGTGTGATCGGGGCCTTAGGATGTTCCAATTCAGCCCATTGCAAGGGTTCCGCCAGTAGTGTGCACTCATGCAACGTAATCAATGAGGTACATTTGAGTAAACGAGACGGAGGGAAGTCTGTGAGTGAAGGGCATAAAAAAATTAACTGGAACGCAGCCTGAGATGCGCGAGAACCAGTGAGGTCTGTTCTCGTGCGTCACACACGTTTAAGCTTCTGTGTTCAATGTATTTGATGCACACTTTTGTAACGATCACTCATTCATTCATCGTTTACTTTTGTCTGCCGTCAGACTATCTGAGACGTTGCCATGGGTTGCGTCTTGCTTTGAATTCCATTTGGTTGACAGACTGGCATTCTGACACCGAGAGCTTCATGCTTTCTAACCATATCTCCACTTATTTACCTTTATGTTGCTTATTTACTTATATAATAAGTATTCTGCTTATTGTACATATAAAATACAAAAAGTTTACATCAGTAGTCAATGTTTTCATACAGTATGTGCAAATATATACATGGAGAGATATATGTATCTTATATATGTATACACACACACACACACACACACACAGACATTTATATTACTTGTACTCTCTGCACAACTCTGTATACATTGGATTGATTTTAATAACTTGAATGTACTTGAAATGTGCATCCAACACTAGGAATATACACGTATTGGATCGGGACTCGGTTACGGCAGATACTCAATATTCAATGACTCGGATCGAATCGGGGGCACAAAAACCTGATCGGGACATCCCTACTTGGTACTGAATAAAGCTGTGTTTTTGAAAGAATCGGGTGAGTCAGTGATTCAATGACTCGTTTGTTCCTGAATTGGTTTAATGAATGATTCAATGACTTATTCATTAAAGTAATAGTTCACCCAAAACTGAACATTTGCAGAAATGTTTTTTTAAAGATGCTTTAAACTTTAAACCATCACTTCTGTCTTAAATACAAGTGCAAATGTCTGTCCCCTGTTGACCTCTCATATCAAACTTTTAGGCATTTTGGACTGTTTTGGCTTGTAAACAGTGCTTGTTGTATGCATATTTCTCTCCTGATTCAATATGAATTATGGTCTCATATTTTACCTGGAAGCAACCGTTTGAAGTTAAAAACATCTTAATGATCTTAATAATTTGTTTCTTACAAACACGCAGCTTTTGGCCTTACAAGATGTTAATTGATGGACTATGGTGTGGATTACTTGTGGATTATTGTGATGTTTTTATCAGCTGTTTGGACTCATTCTGACGGCACCCATTTACTGCAGAGGATTCATTCGTAAGCAAGTGATGGAAAGAAACATTTCTACAAATCTGATGAAGAACTCATCTTCGTCTCTGACTGGCCTATGGGCGAGCATATTTTCAGCTAATTGTCAATTTTGGGTGAACTGCACCTTTAAGATGCAGCTTCTGTGTTTTCTCTGCGACGCGAAGATGGAGTTTGTTGATACAGATTTGTCTCCTAATTATTCTAATTGAATTTATTGATTAAATGTAAGAAATTGACATTAAAGATGATGAAAGGATATCTAATCAAACACTCCTGCTGTTAGTTTTCATGCAGGGCTGGAACTCGTGTAAAAATGTAAGATCAGCAAAAGCTTGTTGATTTTTTTAATGATAAAGGAGATGGACGTGGGAGCAGAATCTGTGGTCACAGCCAGATAAATATCACAGTTCAGTCATGTTTCAGAGTGTTTTCAGACATTTTAAGTCGTGGTCACGGCCAGATAAATATCACAGTTCAGTCGTGTTTCAGTGTGTTTTTAGACATTTTAAGCATCAAAACTTTGGGCTTTGCAGTGAACTGATGAAGAAAATGCTTCTCAAATTAAGTTTGTTCTGTTTGTGTTTGTGGCTTCTGGTTGGTGAGTTTGATGTGTTTTTATGGCTTCATTTGCCTCTGTTCTCTGGTACCATAAATACATTACTGGTTAAAATAGAGATTAACATTCACTACTATTCTCATATAGAAATAAATGAGTGTGATTTTACTTTGAGATAAAGTTTGAATTCAACTCTTTGTTTTTCAGTTATTAAGGATTGACTCAATTAAAATATGAAGCTCAAAGTTATCGTTCAATTTAAAATCTTTAATGGTTACAAGTATTCTAGTGAAGCTTCATCAAACCAACATCAAGTGATTCTGATCTGTGATAAACTCTGTTCTTCAGGAGTGTTTGGTTATACAGTACAGGTGTCAATATCAGTGACAGAGGGAGAATCTGTCACTCTAAACACTAATTTTACTGATATAAGGCAGGATGATTGGATTCAGTGGTGGTTTGGGAAATATTTGATAGCTGAAGTCAATGTAACGACTGGCAGCATGACAGTATATGATAACGTTCTTGACGGGAGATTCAGAGACAGACTGAAGCTGGACAATCAAACCAGATCTCTGACCATCACAGACATCACAACTGAACATGCTGGACATTATGAATTACAGAACAACAGACCAATGAGGGATGATTGGATTCAGTGGTGGTTTGGGAAATATTTGACAGTTGAAGTCAATGTAACGACTGGCAGCATGACAGTATATGATAACGTTCTTGACGGGAGATTCAGAGACAGACTGAAGCTGGACAATCAAACCGGATCTCTGACCATCACAAACATCACAATAAAGCATGCTGGACATTATGAATTACAGAACAACAGACCAATGAGGATAAGTTTCATTCTCACTGTCTATAGTGAGTTAAATATTTGTTTCACTGGCTTGTATTTTAAAGTGAAATTTAAACATGAAGCTAATTACTTTAGTAAACCATCATAAAATTATTCAAAAGTCTCAATCTGTGACAAACCCTGTTTCTGTGTGTTTGTGATGCAGAAGAAATATCAGTGACGGAGGGAGACTCTGTTACTCTAAACACTGATCTTACTGAAATAAGTGAAAATGACATTCTGTTGGAGTATGAAACAGAAACGGCTTTAATAGCTCACATCAACAGAACTGCTGGACACTTCTCCACATTTGATGTTCTTGATGGGAGATTCAGAGACAGACTGAAGCTGGACAATGAAACTGGATCTCTGACCATCACAAACATCACAATAAAGCATGCTGGACATTATAAACTAATGATAACTGGAGGAAATCCAGTGTTCAGAGTTTCTGTCTATGGTGAGTAGAGATGATTTCTTCTGTCTTTCAAATATAATCTTTTTATAGTTTGAGATTACAGACAGTTGAACACATTGAACCGAAAATAAGATTATTGTTGATTACATTTGGTCATAGCATTCTTCTGGTTTATGACATCAGATCCAGAAGAGCTGAACAAGATCAAGCACATATTCACTCATCAGGTACATAATTGATGTAATTTCTCACAAACCGTTTTTACATATATAAATATTTGTGAGATTTAATCATTTATGACTTTATATATTCATCTTTTTCAGAAAAAAATGAAATTTAAAGCAGAATGTAGAACTTTAAAGGTTCTTCAACTACTGATGATTGCTTGAGCTTGTGCCATCTCTTTTCATTTTCAATGTTTTTTTTTTTAAATCAATTTTGAAAGGACTTATTGTTTATATTTTCCTATATAAAGATAAGACACGCAGATCTCACTTTACTATTACTGCTATCTATATGCCATATGTATCAGCCTGCAATTATCAATAAAGTTTTCTCTGAGGTTTAAGAGTCTCTCCATGTGTTTTTATGATGTCGAATGCCCCCTGGGGAACACAGACTACATGTCAATTTGAACCATTTCAGCAGTGCACATATATAGAGGTTTACTTTATTAAAACACTGTTTGATACATTTTTTTTTAGAATGTTTACATTACATTGTCAAAGCGTATTTTTGTGACCATGTCGGTGGTAAATATTATCAAAATTATAATCAAAATATAATCAAAATTGACGTTTTTTGGCTTTTAGTATGAATATGTTAGCCTTAACGTTATCTATAAGTTAGTGTGCTCTAAAACAATGACAAATTTTGCATTTACAAGATATAAGCGTTCAAAACTTACAGTCTTCCGTCAATATGGATCCATTTTGATGACATCACCCTGCAATTCAGCTTCTCATTAAACTTTCTGTCCAATCAAATGCTCTCTAGAAATGCTCCCCTACACTATAAATAGACGCTGAAGCTGTGGCTGAAATCGCTCACTTGTTCACATAATTAGTATTTTTCTGTACAGTGAATGGCACGTAGTGCCCTATATAGGGGACAGGGAATGATGTAGACATGGTGTTAAAGGGTTAGTTTACCCAAAAATTTAAATTAGCCCATGTATTACTCACTCTCAATGCATCCTAGGTGTATATGCCTTTCTTCTTCAGACGAATCCAATTGGAGTTATATTAAAAATTGTCCTGGCTCTTCCAAGCTTTATAATGGCATGGGTGGGTGTTTTTGTTCAACAGTCCAAAAGAAGTCAAATAAAGCGAATCCATCCATATTAAAACGTGCCTCACACGGCTCCGGGGGGTGAATAAAGGCCTCCTGTAGCGAACCCATGCATTTTTGTAAAAAAAAATAAAAATAAAAAATCCATATTTAAAACATATTTAAACAGTTTTGTGTAACTTCTACTAACTGTTGTACGCACGTTGTTATGAAGGGAATGGGCCATTAGGGAGCGATACTAACTGTTCCTTTAAATATCTGCCACCTCACTTCCTCTCTGAGCACATGGCAATGGTGGAAGCCATTTAAAGGAGAGTTGAGGCCTAGACAGCAGTGATGGCCATGACTGGTTTATTTGTTATGTGGACTATGTGCGTGCATCAAGTGTAAGTTGTCACTTTGTATTTAACATGAGGAGATATATTGTTTGTGCAAGATGAATTGTTTGTACAGATTGTTGGTTGAGGAACTTTAATCTTTATATCCATGGATACTGTTTGTTGTATGTTTGAATATTGGGTCATTTGATGTCGTTGAAACCTTGGTAATTTATGATATTTGTTTAATAAGAGGAGTTTGTGGTTCCATGAGCAGCAATATATTAGTGTTTGATGAATTAGATTTGTAACTGATGTCAATGTTGTTGTTGTTATTCCTTCTTTACAGTAAACACACCTTGATCCACATGTTGAGCCATCAATAAAGTTATTAATGTAACTTTGTGCATTCTCATCGATGCCCTACAACGATTATAATTTTACCCAGCTTCCATGAAACATTCTAAACACACATTTACTTAGGACGTATGTACAGCGCATGCGTGTGTGAGTCTCGCGACAACCAATGTTTGTTTACAAAAGCAAAGGAAGCAAAGTTTCGATTTTTTACATTTTAATAAAGTGATAAAGACTTTATGACAAGTTCCGCCTGCTGTGGGATCTCTATCGGAAAAAAAGATATACGCTGATAAAACTAGCTATTATTCACGTCATGATGGAAGCCGCAAATAACGTAAGTAAGGACATTTACTGGGCCGCTGTGCCAATGATATTTATTATAAACACTGCTTGTTTGTCTTGAAGTTGTAACTCTCTATTAGTGCTATTGGATCTTAGATATTTATTTTAAACACTGTTTGTTTGTCTTGAAGTGTCTGTCGCTAATTTGCTGTGAGCTCTGTCATGGTGTATTGTCTTAAACACATTACATTTGTTGGTTTTGTGTGGTAGGAGGGATTGAGTGTCTGTATATTTTGTGTGATGATGCATTTGTAATGAGGCTTTGCATTTGCAGACTTAAATTTAGCTGTTTTATTTTGGTAATATCAGTCACTCTCGCTGTACTGTTTTGTTGCGGTCGCACACCGGACGAGAAGCGCAGTGCCCCAGTGCAACACGTATCGCACACCGTTCAAGACGGCAGTCCAAAACATTTAATCTATTCCCAAAACAGTCAAAACTTAACTTCAAGAATGAGCAAGTGCTGTCAGAGTTTAGAGTTCGGGGATCGAAAACAGCAAATGGGATGAGAATTTGCGATCTGTAGCTCACTAACGTTAAATGAATCACAAAATTTTTTAGAACCACAGAAAGACAAATGTTTTGCTGAAAAAATGCACAATACACAATCGTCCAGCCTAGGATGAAGTCATTATGTACATTAACAATGATTTGGGACAAATATAATGTAATTTAATGGAAAATGATGTGAGTGGCGCTGTGGCGCGGCAGGATTATGAACAGCGCCCGGAGTCGCAGCTGGGATCCGTGGACAGTCGCCGGTGGTGCCGCCAGTCGGTCTTCGTGCACGCAAAGAAAACAATGTGTGCGACTATTAAAGACGTGGTGTGGTGTAATGCAGTGCTGCACTTGTCCTCCGGTGTGCGACCACATTAAGGCTGGAATAGCCTTTTGTTTCAAAAGTGGAATTGTCAAAGATGACTTTTAGAAGAAGACACCGTAAGTTAGGCTGGTATTTTGTAATTTCCCCCAACGAGGGTAGGGGGAGAGGGCCTAGGTTCTAGAGTCACGGTTCGCTACTGAGTTACAGTATACAATTGGTAATAAATATGCCCAAAAAACATGGTTACAACTAGGGGTTGCACCGACTAGTCGACTTCAATGCTCTGCCATGACGCTTTAAGCTTGACGTCGACTAGTCGCCGGTCCTATAGAGGGCGCAACAGGATAAGAAATCTTTGAAGGACTTCCACATTTACGCTCCGTTTCCAAACAGTTAAAATGACAATTAAGTGCATACTCTGAAAGTGCTCCACAAGACGTGTGATTATATTACTGGATGCTCAAAATTGAACGGGAGAATGCACGTTTTAAACAGCATATTGTACATTTCTCAGTAAAATAGCTTAGAAACTGAAAAGTTCAAGCATATATTTCTTAAGAACTAAATCCCACAGCTTCAGTAGAGAGACGGTGCCAGGTAGAATTAATTCACACACGCAATCGCTCTCACTAATGCATTCATATGAATGTAATCTTTTCTGTGCTACTTTATCTGTATCTGATTTAGAACAAGCAGAAATCCGTGAGAAATATAACGACCCAAAGACAAAAGAACTGACAAAAATTAGCTGTTATAGGAGCAATAGCCATGTGGGCAGCACTGTGTCATATGCCATAGCTGTGCACAAGGTGTTTGTCACAGCTCCAGACTTATTTGTTCATTAATGACGTCATCAGCGACTAGTCGACTTCGACTCGACTTTCATCACATAAAAGTCGACTTCAAAAAATAAGAAGTCGTTCAACCCCTAGTTACTACACTTTTACTATAGTAACCATTGTTCATTGTTCATTTTTGTAAAGGATTGTCTACAATAGAATTAAATAAATGTTTTAATAGGTTATAACATTTACATCACAAAATATTAGGGAGCGACATTTATTTAGTTCATTGTGATATGAAGCCATTGGGGGTTACTGAAAAGCCCCATCAAACCTGGGTTGCGGTGCAGGGGGACGGGACTGTAATGACAGGTCTGCATGGCAGGGTAAGTGGTGTAGCCTATCTGGAGTGCATATGAATATGAATATTAAGCTTGATATGTTTCATGCATTATATTTCCAAAACACGTGCAATTGATAAGCTTTCGTGACGACGTGCAGCAGTGGATTGTCCTGAGCATCTTTCATGCTGGCCTCGGGCAGTCGGTTGAAATCGCTGTGGGCCCCCCACAGCCTTGGGCCCCTATAACCATCACCACCTTTCAACCCACTCACGACGGCCCTGCCTAGTTAATATCACACAAGTGCTGTTTTTACGAATATCAGCATGATTGCAAATGTATTGATATTGATTTTATAAAACAGTTCAACAAACAAGTAAATACTGAGTTACACTTTAGACACAATATTGTCTGGTTTTACTCTGTTTCACAGTCAATATAGTTCCAAAACACACAGCAATGTGGTCTTCGCTGAATGAAGCAGCCTTTTTGAACGAATCGTGTGAGTCAATGAGTCACTGGCCCATTCATCAACCACTTGCTTCATTCCTGAATCAAGTAGCTTTTTTAAATTATTTTTTTTCATGAATGATTCAAAGACTTATTCATTCATTAATTAACTTTAAACTGCCGCTTCCAGCTCAAATATGAGTCCAATATCCATAATAATGCTTCATCCAATGAAAAAAGTCCGTCTCCTGTTGTCTCTCACATCAAAATCAACCACATATTTGTTTTGAACTGTTTTGGCTTGTAGGAGGTGCTTGATCTGTGCAGATTTCTCTCCTGATTCAGACCAGACCACTTTTTCACTGGAGGAAGTGTTATTATAGATTACAGACTTGTATTTTAGTTCAAAACATCTTAATAATGGATTTGTTTTTTCAAACATGCAGGTTTTGTTTTCTCAAGATGTTAACTGATGGACTGGAGTGGTGTGAATTGTGGATTATTGTGAGTTTTCTCAACAGTTTGGACTCATTCTGACGGCACCCATTCACTGCAGAGGATCCATTGCTGATGCTACATTTCTCAACTAAATGTCATTTTTGGGTGATCTGTTCCTTTAAGATGTAGCTTCTGTGTTTCCTCTGCAGTGCAAAGATGGATTTTGTTGATACTGATTTCATTTGGTTGGTAACAGCGACGGTCCCTTACTGTCTTGTTATTCTAAATTTATTTATTGATTAAATCTAAGACATTGCGATAAATTATGATGAATATATCATGGATATCTAATCCAACACTCATCCAGCATTTCACTGTTTTGCTGTTTGCTATTCATTTAGTTTTCATACAGGGAATGAATTTGTTATCAAATGTAAAATCAGCAAAATCTTGTTCATTTTCATGACTTCCTCTGATAAATCAAACTGTGATGCAGGTCGAATCCTGTTGAGGGAGGATTCAACCAGATACATATCAGTTCTTCAGTCGTGTTTCAGAGTGTTTTCAGACATTAAGCATCACTATCGTGAACCGATGAAGAAAATGCTTCTCAAAGTAGTTTTGTTCTGGTTGTGTTTGTGGCGTCTGGTTGGTGAGTTTTACTTCACATTTAAATGATTACAAGTATTTTAATGAAGCTTCATCAAACTGACATCAAGTGATTTTGATCTGTGATAAACTGTTCTTCAGGACTGTTTTGTAGTTCTACCAGTCCGGTGTCATTGCTGGTGATAGAAGGAGAGTCTGTCACTCTAAACACTGGTCTTACTCAGATAAAGCAGGTTGGCAGGATTCAGTGGTGGCTTGAGAATTATAAGATCGTTGATACCAATGTAACGACCGGCAGCATGACTGTATTTGATGATGTTCTTGATGGGAGATTCAGAGACAGACTGAAGCTGGACAATCAAACCGGATCTCTGACCATCACAGACATCACAACTGAACATGCTGGAGATTATACAGTAAAAACCAACCGACCAATGATATTAGCAACATTCATTCTCAAAGTCATTGGTGAGTTACATTTATTTCACCTGCTTACATTTTAGAGTAAAATTTATGTCAAGCTTATTACTTTTGAAAACAAAGTTATTCAAAAGTCTTAATCTGTGACAAACCCTGTTTCAGAGTGTGAAGAAATATCAGTGATGGAGGGAGACTCTGTTACTCTAAACACTGATCTTACTGAAATAAGTGAAAATGACACACTGTGGTGGGGGTATGAAACTGAAATGACTTTAACACCTATAATCAATAGAGATGATCCAGTATCTATAATCTTATTTTATGGTGCGCTTGAGATATTCAAAGACAGACTGAAGCTGGACAATCAAACTGGATCTCTGACCATCACAAACATCACAATAAAACACGCTGGACATTATAAACTAATGATAACTGGAGGAAAACTGTCATTAAAAGCATTCAGAGTTTCTGTCTATGGTGAGTAGAGATCATTTGTCCTGTCCTTTAAATAAAATCATTTTACAAGACAGACTGAAGCTGGACAATCAAACTGGATCTCTGACCATCACAAACATCACAATAAAACACGCTGGACATTATAAACTAATGATAACTGGAGGAAAACTGTCATTAAAAGCATTCAGAGTTTCTGTCTATGGTGAGTAGAGATCATTTGTCCTGTCCTTTAAATAAAATCATTTTACAGTTTGAAATTACAGACTGTTGAACACTTTGAACCGAAAATAAGACTGTTGATTACATTTGGTCATATTTCTTATGTTTTCAGCTCGTCTGCCGGTTCCTGTCATCAGCAGTAACTCTTCAAACTGTTCATCTTCATCATCACAGCAGAATTGTTCACTGGTGTGTTCAGTGTTGAATGTGGGTCATGTGACTCTCTCCTGGTACAAAGGAAACAGTTTATTGTCCAGCATCAGTGTGTCTGATCTCAGCATCAGTCTCTCTCTACCTCTGGAGGTGGAATATCAGGATAAAAACAGCTACAGCTGTGTGCTCAACAATCCCATCAGCAAGCAGACTCAACATCTGGACATCAGTCAACTCTGTCACACATGTTCAGGTACAGCAGCGCTGATATTAGAGCTGATATTAGTGTTTATTGACTGAGCTGATCTCAGTTTGATGTGTTTATTCCTCAGACTCTGTCCACTGCTGTGGTTCTACTGAAGCTGTGATCCGATTGGTCCTCTCTGCTCTGGTGGGCGTGGCTACTGTCGTTATTCTAGTTTATGACATCAGATCCAGAAGAGCTGAACAGGATCGAGCACAGATTCACACATCAGGTATGTAATTGTGGTCATTTTTCATATAACTGTTTTTTTAAATAGAATTCATTAATCTTCATTTATTTCTAATGGCTTTATATATTAATATGCTGGTGTTTATGTTGTTTATAGGTGGCTCATTTACACCCTAGAAGATGATTTGAGAACAAACCATAACAAATTCTCACATCGATGCTCAAAATGTTAGTGTTTGTCATGATAAATACTGAAGATGACCAAATATTGCTTTGCTAACGCTAGATTATTTATTATAACATGTTTTTATCCTGTTTGAAAGGCTTTGTTTATATTTTCTTCCGATAAGACACAGTTTCACTTGACGGCTGTGTATGTGCCATCTGTATTTGTTTGCATTTATCTATAAAGTTTTCTCACTCTAAGCTTCAAGAGTCTCTCCTTGTTTTATTACATTTATTATGTCGAGCGCCTCCTGGAGGAGTACAAACAAAGTATATTATAAGTTCAGCAGAGCACCACATACAGTATACTGTAAAGCTTACTTTAGCCTATTTTAAATGTTATTTGTAAATGTTTACATTATTATTAAGTTAATTCATATACCGCTAAAAACAGTGGGGGGTTTTTTCAGATTTTTAAAAAATTATTATTAAATAGGCCTAGTTCGTTTTATATATCTGCAAGCTATTTTTTTTAATTAATCTGATAACGTAGGCTACAATACTGTAATAAAGCAAAAGTCGTTACAGTTGAGTGAACGGGATTGAGACTGCAGCTATGATTTTTGCGTTCCCATTTGTTCAAACAGCGTTCCTATGAGACGGATAACTTGACTAGCAGCGGACCGATCTCGTTCACAGCATCTATATGTTGTTCTGGTCGTTCTGAAATGCCTGAGGAAAGTCTGTCGTCAAAGTATTTCTGTATAATTGTCTTACATGACTGCGTTGCCAAACAGCAGCATCCACCTCCGAAAGCATTGACAGCATTTATTGTGTTACGTCTGCTCGCTCTGAGGTGCTAGTAATTTATATCATATATATGAAAATTATTATATTCAGTGGCTTTTCCTATATTCTTAGAGCTATTTAGTGCCACAGTTTATCAGGAAGTGACGATTTTGTTCTCTTTGACTCGTTGGCTGGAAACGGTGCTTTATTCGCATATGTTTTATTTGATATTCCAGTTTTGTGCATAAGTTTAATTCAAATCTTTGGATGGAAACATAGCTACTGATAAATGCAATAAGGGATATACTTAGCCTAGTGTGGGTTAGTGTGGGTTTAGTGTGTGTTAAGGGCACTGAGCTTTGCCGCTTTTCAGACCTGGGACGGTCTTGTGCACTTACTTCCTGTCGTGTGCACGCGCCCTCAAGACCGCAAGTGTGGGTATTTGGACAGACCCTAACCTCGTTCTAATGTTAGTGAATTCAGAATATACTAAACTAGTGTCTGTGTGTACTCAAGGCTAGTCATTTGCATAAAACACATGATCAAAGCTGAACATGTTGTGTTCTGATATATTTATATCTAATGTGTCTTGTCTTGAGAAACAGCTCTTACATCAGCATGCTTATTATTAGATGAATGCGGTCAGTGTATCTGTCAGTAGTTTGTAGGCCTAATTTTCTCTCCTGTTTAAATGAACTAAACATTCTGAGTTCCACTCCATGCAAAACATCATCTGAAAATATGAGAGAACACTCTACACACAGTTATAACAAGTGATCTGTTCATGATTCATAAAGCCATTAGAGAAACTCTGAAATCAGCCTGAGCAAACATTTTAGATATAACAACAAGACGGTTCATTCATAATATTATTTAAAAAAAATAATCAATAATAACTCACATCACTCATGAAGGTATCCATTATCACCGCGCGTGTGCATTAACTCCGCACACCCTGCTTCTGATGACGTCGCTCGTGATTTTTTTTTTTCCACCTTATTTCAAATTACCGACTCATACTTTTCTCATCCTAATTTTACAAGTTGAAAGTTACAAAACAACACACGCACAGCGCTGACTGACTCTGATAACGGCCGGGTGTTCTCCGAGTCCGATCGACTCGGGTATTACACACAATGTTAAACA
>NW_015650017.1:125286-131125 GCF_001515625.1 Sinocyclocheilus rhinocerous | reverse complement strand
TAATAGATTGGGACCCGACCCGGACCCGGCTGACCATTTAAAATATAGCCCCGAACCCGTACGGATCCCGGGTCGGGTCCCGGGTCCTCGGGTCTCGGGTCCTCCGTGTAGACCTCTAGTGTGGAGCTCAAATCAACTTCAGTTCCTGCATCAGCAAATGAGTTCTCCTTATAGGGAACTTGTGCTGCGTACTCTAGTGGACACTTTGGGGAATGCTGCTAGCATGATCGTTGTCTGAAGCACGTGTGAAACAACGGCATTTCTATTGGTGCACATAGCCTGTGAAGTCATGAGCGGGCACCCAGAATTATAAAAGGGTGCTGCTAAACACGTCACCAATATTTGTTGTCTTCAGGAGCCGTTTGTTTGACAGTGCGTGTTTAAGACCAAGGCAGGTGAGCGTTTTAGAAAGTCTGTGTCTCTGTGCCCGAGGTTTCAGACATTTGAGGACACACACGTTCTATGTGTCATGTGTCTTGGTTAGGAGCTTCCAATGAGAGCGCTATATTCATGTTTGTCCCACGTCACGAGGAATGACGGATAAGCGTCTGCATCTCGCGGTTCGGGTCCCGCTGATGCCGAGGCACGGCGAAGACTCAGATCGTGGGATGCGCAGATCGAGTTTGCAGAGAAGGATATAGACCTTTTGAAAGCTTCCGCTGCAAGCTCGAGCACTCGGTGGGTTTCAGACACTCTTTTTAGGGTTATCGGATCCCACAAATAGTGCTATATTGAGTTGAGGAGCACCTGAGGGAATGTGTGTCTCCATGTTTGGATTCTAACACTTGAGGGCATACTCTGACTTTTGCGTCTAGGCTCCATTTGTGTTTGTTCCTATTCCTGAGGGATACGGGGCAAAGGGATTGTGTCTCGCGGCCTGGTTCTGCCATTGCCGCGGCACAGTTTCTCAGCTGGCGGTGATTGTTTTGATCTGCGGGATCCGCACACCCTATCTAAATGGGTTGTCGGATGCTGCAGACAGTATTTGGGTTGTTACAAAGATCCGCCCGATCTTGTGAGCTCAGCTGTGCCTCTCTAATATGCATGTTATTGTGTGTAGAGAGTCTCGCTGGCTGTGGATATATTTATATACTCTGTGGAGAGAAGCTTGCATCACTGCTTACGTCAGGCTTTGATAGTAGACTAATGATGTTTTATGCGTTCGCTCTTTAGCGAATCATTTACTGATGGTCCAGATCTCCCTCATGTGAGCTTCTGGTCAATAGCATGGTGGTTGCTAGCATCTTTGGGACTGACACTGATTAGGGGCCTGCTTAGTATAGCCATCTGAGGATGGTTATATTCCAGCCATGATTATGGCAGGGCAGGCTTGCTTTAAATACAGCTATCTGAGGTTGGCTGTGTTTTTGCTGTTATAGTGAGCCCCTTCTTATAAACTATCTGAGCTCGATGATTGCTCCCCTGCGGCCTCCTTGAACCCTTGCCTGGACAGAGCTGTCTCCCCTTTTTGGGCTTTGATTAGACAGCCCACTACTGGTGGTCTTGGCAACTGCAGTAGGTCCCCTTACCTATAACCTAGCTATCCAACGATCGCTATGTGCTAGCCTTGTGATTGCTCCCCTACCTAGGGTTTCTAAGTAGCAGCCTCCTTGAGCCTTGTATAGATATCTCCCCTGCTAGGGTTGTAAGCAGATAGCCCACTTTCTGTGGTCCGGGCAGTTTTGTGGGAAGGTTTTACTAGATAGCTATCTGAGGCTAGCTGGGTATTGATTGCATTTTTGGTCTACGAGCCTTTTATATAAGATCCTTAGAAAATAAATATTTGAGGATAACGGTTTTCTAGCTCAGCAGCTACTTCCCTTTCTTGGTCCTTTAGTAGTGATCTCCTTGAGCTCCTATCTAGAGGCTTTCTAGTTTAGCCTCTTCAGTGGTCTTGTGTATTCAGGCTAGTATTGCTCACATAACATAGCTATCTTAGGGGGGTAGCTGTGTTTTTAACTTGGTGTGGATATCCCTCTTTCACCTGAAACTGGGTTACCCATTTCTGCCAAGCTATGTGAGCGATCCGGGGCGTCAGTGGTTTTGCCCCTTTCTGAAGAAAGGTTAGGTGTATACCTGTCAACTCCTTGGTCTCTCTCCAGGTGGACAGGCATGGCATAGTTGGCATTTCGTTCCCCAAAGTGTCCGCTTGAGGATGCAGCACGAGTTCCCAAGAAGGGGAATATCTCAGGTTAGGCATGTAGCCATGGTTCCCCGAGAAGGAACTAGATGCTGAGTCCCTTTGCCATGCCTTCGGCCTGCCTGTTTCATGTCTCCTTCAGACAACTAAGTTGGTGACAGATTCAACAGGTGCCCTTTTATACTTCCGGGTATTCGCTCATGATGTCACAGACTACGACCGATACAGGCTGGACCAATAGGATTGGAGTTTTTTTTCCACATGTGCTTCAGACCACAGTCATGCTGGCTGCATTCCCCAAAATGTCCAGTAGAGTGTGAGTTCCCCCTCGGGGAACCATGATTACATGCGTAAGCCAAGACATTTTATTCAAAATCACAACAAAGATGCAGATATTAATCAGTTTTGTTTTTGGATATTGTTGGTCTCAGATGTAAATTTCAAATTGTTTACTTCAGTAGACTATCATAAAGCTATTAAAGTCTTAATCTGTGACAAACCCTGTTTCTGTTTGTTCTTCAGGTGTGTTTGCTGATTCAGATGCAGTGAAGTCAGTGATGGAGGGAGATTCAGTCACTCTAGAATCTGGTCTTACTGAACTACAGACAGTTGATGTGATAATGTGGACATTTGGACGCCCAGAGACTGTTATAGTTCACATCGATAAAGACGCTGGAATCTTCTCCACATATGATGTACTTGATGGGAGATTCAGAAACAGACTGAAGCTGGATCATCAGACTGGATCTCTGACCATCACAAACACCAGAACCACAGACTCTGGACTTTATCAAGTAACCATCAGGAGCAGAAAGACCACATACAGATTCAATCTTACTGTCTCTGGTGAGTCACAATTACAGTATAATTTTGTGCTGCCAGTTTTCATAAAAATATTTTCATGAACCAAAGTCTTTAAAAACATTTATTCAGTGGCCATAAAAATGTAAAAAGTGCTCAGTGCAGGGACAAAATGCTTTCGATATTGCATCACCAACCATCAGTGTTAGTTGAAGTATTTTTTACATTGTTTCGTGAAGCTGTGGTGAGCGGTGTGAAAACAGCATGATCGTGTGACACTAGTGGGTAAAAAAAACAGATGCTGGGTTAATTGTGTTAATGTACAGTAAGTTTTTCTGATAACAGTAACAAATGTATATTAATGAACATAATGAACATCTTTCTAATTAAGTTATAAAAAGGCAGATCCAATATATATATATATATATATATATATATATATATACACTCATCTCTGTACCGTTAAAATGTGCAACATTTTATGTTTTAGATTTTATGTCTTACACTGCAGAGTTTTTGGTGCACGTGAATTCCTGAACATGACGCATGATGGGATATACTTAGCCTAGTGTGGGTTAGTGTGGGTTTAGTGTGTGTTAAGGGCACTGAGCTTTGCCGCTTTTCAGACCTGGGACGGTCTTGTGCACTTATTAAAGCATGTCAACATATTCTGTTACACCAAATACACAAAATAATGATCTTTAAAAAAGCATCATATGACCCCTTTAATTCACAAATTTGTGTGTGCACATGCTTAGTGAATGAGATCCCATGTTTTTTTTGTTTTGTTTTTTCTGCAAGATACACGTATGTTTACTTGTAACTGATAGAGGACCATTGCCTTCAATCATTTTTAACACGTTAAACAACAATATTTATTGCATAAATTATAACATATTTTCCACAGTCCTTATAAAGACACAGAGGCTCAAACAGCAGCAGCTTTACTTTCAGTTGTGACTAGGGATGTAACGATACCATCAATATCGTGATATCGCGATAGCAAAACTGTCTCGATATTGTCATGGTCACATGACGATATGAAACAATAGGTCTTCCGGGCAAAAAGTGTAGTTTTTAAAATATATTTATACTTCTTATTCTAGCATAAAAAGTATTTAAAGTTGTGTTTTGGGTCATTATGCTTTGGTACAGTATCTGTCAAACGAACTAAAACCGAAAGCACAATATGGCTTAATCCCTTCATCAAGTCCGTTTGCGCTGCGCATTTCAAAGCGAAGCGGCACTTCGTTCCGGCGATCAGCTCGTGATCCAGTGTTTTCCGCGCCTCAGAACGGCTCCGTTCACACTGAATGTGTGCAGTGAACTCGTTTATTGCACATGCTGTGAGTTTAGCACTCGGAACGCAACAGCCAGGTTTTATTTTCGCGGCAGATGATTACAGCATTTCACTAGATTTGTAGTGAGACACATTTTTGTTTTTGTAAGCATGTTTTCGCTGAAGCTGGAGTTTTCCTTCAAAATAAAAGATCTACTGCCGTTTCCATCAAAATAAAAGCTTAAAAGTGCAGTATGAATTGCTGACAGCTAGCGGTTTTAAAATGCAGTCCAATTTAAAAATGTCTCTTTCAAGTGTAGAAACTAGGAAAGAAGTATTGTAATTTCCCTACTGTACTGTAAAGCAAAAATAATATACCTATGAAATATCCATTTTCGTTTATTTTACAGTGCAATTGTTTTACAATATATGGCTATTACTGTGTTGTTATTATTATTATTATTTTCTAATTTGTTTGGCTTCCTAAAACACCAGTGTGAATGTAATTTAGACTGAGACAGTATATTCACAACTAAAAAGAAGGTTGAGTCCCCTTTAAAGTTCAGGTACAAGTCAATTCACTGACTGTTTTCTTACTGAAGTTTTCTTAGTTAAGATCATGGGTTGGAGCTCTTAATTTTGAACTCTCAAAGTGCATTAGATAGGCTAGAATAATTTAACTTTAAAATGTACAAAATGTTCATTTTTTTCCAATTCTTCATTTGTCTTTTTTTTTTTTTTTTTTAAATATCGCTATAATTATCGTGAGATTTTGATATCATTACCTCCCTAGTTGTGATATGATTCTCGTTTGAAGTAAAAGTGTTTTCTGTGGTCGGCGCCCATAGCCTTGTGGGCAGCACATCGACATATAGCCCCCTCTCCCATTTCACTATGAGAATAAAGGCAAAATTTGATCCTGTTTGTGAATGATATTTGAGCATATACAGGTGCATCTAAAAAATATATAATATCATGAAAGAGTTCTTTTTTTTTGTATCTTATTTCAAAAAGTGAAACTTTCATATATTCTAGATTAATGTAAAGTAAAACATTTCAAACGTACTGGAGAGGCACAGAATCCAAGCTGCTTGAAGTCCAATGTGAAGTTTCCAAAGTCAGTGATGATTTGGGGTGCCGTGACCACCTCTGCTGGTGCTCTATTGTGTTTTATCAAGTCCAAAGTCAATGCAGGTATCTACAAGGAGATTTTAGAGCACTTTATGCTTCCATCTGCTGACAAGCTTTATGGAGATGCTGATTTCCTTTTCCAGCAGGACTTTAGCACCTGCCCACAGTGCCAAAACCACTTCCAAGTGGTTTGCTGACCATGATATTACTGTGCTTGATTGGCCAGCCAACATGCCTGACCTGAACCCCATATGGAATCTATAGGATATTTTCAAGAGAAAGATGAGAAACAGACGAGCTGAAGGCTCAAAAGTGCCTCAGCAGTGCCACAGGCTGATCGCTTCCATGCCACACATCACTGATGATGGAATTTGTGCTAAAGGAGCCCCGAACAAGTATTGAGTGCATAAATTAACATTTTATATACTTTATTTTCTTACACTTTAAAGAACTTGAACTTTTCTGTTTTGCAAATCCTTTTTTTTTTT
>NW_015650017.1:121830-124575 GCF_001515625.1 Sinocyclocheilus rhinocerous | reverse complement strand
GCAACGGAGATGACCGCAAGCTTGAGAATAAAGCAAAGCTGATTCAAACACTTGGGAGAGTTTCACAAGGAGTGGACTGAAGCTGGAGTCAGTGCATCAAGAGTCACCACGCTCAGACGTCTTCAGGAAAAGGGCTACCAAGCCACTTCTGAAACAGAAACAATGTCAGAAGCATCTTACCTGGGCTAAGGAGAAAAACAACTGGACTGTTGCTTAATGCTCCAAAGTCCTCTTTTGAGATAAAAGTAAATTTTGCATTTCATTTGGAAATCAAGGTCTGGAGTCTGGAGGAAGACTGGAGAGGCACAGAATCCAAGCTCCAATGTGACCAATGTGAAGTTTCCAAAGTCAGTGATGATTTGGGGTGCCGTGACCACCTCTGCTGGTGGTTTTATCAATTTTATCAAGTCCAAAGTCAATGCAGGTATCTACAAGGAGATTTTAGAGCACTTTATGCTTCCATCTGCTGACAAGCTTTATGGAGATGCTGATTTCCTTTTCCAGCAGGACTTTAGCACCTGCCCACAGTGCCAAAACCACTTCCAAGTGGTTTGCTGACCATGATATTACTGTGCTTGATTGGCCAGCCAACATGCCTGACCTGAAGCCCATATGGAGTTTATGGGATATTTTCAAGAGAAAGATGAGAAACAGTGGATCCGAGCTGAAGGCTCAATAGTGCCTCAGCAGTGCCACAGGCTGATCGCTTCATGCCACACCTCACTGATGCTGGAGTTTGTGCTAAACGAGCCCCGACCAAGTACTGAGTGCATAAATGAACATGCTTTAAAGATCTTGAGCTTTTCTGTTTTGCAAATCCTTTTTTTGATTGATCTTAGGAAATATTCTAATATTTTGAGATTTTTTACTTTCATGAGCTGTAAGCTCTAATCATCAAAACAAAAAAAAACTTTTGAAATGTTTTATTTTACATGTAATGAATCTAGAATATATGAAAGTTTCACTTTTTGACATGTTACAAAAAATGAACTATTTCACGATATTCAATTTTTTTTAACTTAACCTGTAACTATTTACTTCAATAATAATAATAATAAAAGTCTGTGACAAACCCTGTTTGTGTTTGTTGTTCAGGTGTGTTTGCTGATTCAGATGCAGTGAAGTCAGTGTCAGTGATGGAGGGAGATTCAGTCTCTCTACTGACTAACACTGAACTACAGACAAAGGATCGGGTAATATGGACATTTGGAAACTCAGAGACTCTTATAGCTGTAATTGATAAAGAGGATGCAAGATTCTCCACATATGATGTTCTTGATGGGAGATTCAGAAACAGACTGAAGCTGGATCATCAGACTGGATCTCTGACCATCACAAACACCAGAACCACACACTCTGGACTTTATCAAGTAACCATCAGGAGCAGAGAGACCACATACAGATTCAATCTTACTGTCTCTGGTGAGTCACAATTACAGTGTCACTTGTGCTGCTGGTATTCACAATTATACATAAACAATTAAGCAAACCTTGTGATTTAATATCACATACACACATATTAATGAACTTTTTTTTTCCGTTTTAAAATAGTCTTTCATTTGCTCTCATTGCATTCATTTAAGGAGACTGGTATAGTGTTCTGTTTGGTATTGTAGCTTGACTATAAAAAAGCTCTAATCAAATGTATCATTTATTTTTTCATCACAGTTTTTGCTGATGCACTGTGTACATAAATTATGAATTATGAAAATGAAAAAGTATTTTTAATTTACCTTGAGAAAAGCTTGGAGAACCATCCTCATACTTAAAGGGATATTTCACCCAAAAATGAAAATTCTGTCATTAATTACTCACCCTCATGTCGTTCCAAACCCTTAAGACCTTCGTTCATCTTCGGAACACAAATTAAGATATTTTTGATGAAATCCTAGAGCTTTCTGACCCTCCATAGACAGCTAGGATAAAAACAGCTCTGTGTGCTCAACAATCCCATCAGCAAGCAGACTCAACATCTGGACATCACTCAACTCTGTCACACATGTTCATGTATGGCAGCACTGATATTAGTGTTTATTACGCGGCTTTGTAGAATATTCTATTCTGATTGGTCAACCGCTTCATTCAAGTATTTCCTAATATTCGTTGTCGTCCATAGCCAACGCTGTATTTCAGACCGCATTTGGTTTAGGCGCGAACTCGCGCTCTGTTGATTCATACAAACGCGTCTGCCGCCATCTTGTGTCTCAGTTATTACGGTACTTAAGTATTCAAATGTAATATGTTTGTGTATATTACTGTAGCCATGCTCCTCTTAGTGCTTAGCCGAGTTTTTTTTTACATGTAATGTTAGCGGCACATATACAAGTAAAAAAAATAAAATAAATTAAATCAAATTCATATCCACGTATTTATTTGGTCAGTAAAAAAGAGGAATAATATAAATTTTAAAAACTTTTGAAATCTAAAGAAATCTCAACGGGAACCAAGCCTGGTCAAACTTACAGCATTTTACAAACAATCTGATATAGAAAGTTAAAATTAAATCTGGAATGTAATAGTGATTTAGTCATTTTTAAAGGGGTCCTATTATGCTTTTTCATTTTTTAAATTTTAGTCAGTGTGTAGTGTGTATGTTTGGGCATAAAAAAGATCTAGAAAGTTACAAATCTCAAAGTCCACTCCAAAGGGAGATATTTCGTTTTTTAAAAATCCCTTTTCAAGAACTACAACGAACGGCTCGTTTGGACTACAGCGTTTGTTTTCCGGGCTTTGTGATATCACAAA
>NW_015650017.1:120096-121733 GCF_001515625.1 Sinocyclocheilus rhinocerous | reverse complement strand
AAAACTACTTAATTACTGTAACGTGAGTATTTGTAATTCGTTACTTCACACCCCTGGTAATTCGTTACTTCACACCCCTGAGTATAACACAACGTTGCTGGGCGCCGCGGACAGACGCCGAACGGCGCCTCCGGTGTGCCTACACTCATAGAAAATAAAGTATTTTAATTTTAAAGACATGGCGCGATGCTGCGCTTCACGTCCGGTGTGCGTCTTTGTTTGGGCTTCCGAAAGCGGATGATTTCAGGAACAAGTGGTTGCAATTTATTTTTTAATTCTGTTCCTGAGCATTATAACCCCAATTTGCTATTGTGTGCTGCGCATTTTATTGAGGACAGCTTCCACAACATGAGGGAGTACAGTGCCAGGTTCGCCAAAAGCTTTTGTTGAAAGACGGAGCAAGGGGCGTGGCAGTACTGAAACACCGTCTAAGCTGTTCGCCAATCACAACGCACTGGGACAGCTAACCAATCACAACACATTTTGTTTTTCGGAAGGCGGACCTTCATCAAAGTAGGGGTGTGCGATATTGAAAACAAATATCTCTATATTTTTTGGGATATTTTCGATAACGATAATTAGATGAAATTTAGCCGAGTGTGTTATTGTGCTGATATCTGACTACCATGGACAGCTGCAGTTTTTGATATTCTTCACTCTGTGTGGTCAGTTCACATTCACAAGAAATGAATCTTTTCATATAAGTTTAAATAGAATTTTACCTTTTATGGGCATTTTTACCTTTAGTAAAGCCATTTTTTCTAAAAGTGTGCATCTTTTGAGTCAAATTGTTACATTTAATCAGTCAATTAGAATAATAAGACATTTAGGCTGTTCCCAAACAAATGAAACCAGTATCAATAAAATTAATCTTTGCAGAAGTTGCATCTGAAGTGGCATTTAGATGTATTTACACACTATTTAATTCAGCTCAGAGGGACATGGAGTGCTTTAACCTGCAGTTACAAATGCATAATGTTTTGATATTTTAAACATAAAACATTGAATACTGATGTTTGAAATTATTTTAAAAATGAAGATACTTAAAATGTGAAGTTAAAATCGCCAGTAGGTGGCAGCAAGTCACTGTTAACAAGTAAGTCATTGCGACTGAACCGAATCATTTAAATGGTTGATTCATTCGGAACGAAACACCGTCATTGCTCAGAAACGCAGAACTGTTCTGTGGTGGCTGTTTGGAATTATTTTTGTTAGCGAAATAGAGCAAAAAACAGGCAATATGGTGTCTAAAACGTAAGTCTCTTAATATTAACTTATTGTTCATTGAACTGTTGTATAAAATCAGTATCACATTTGTAATCATGCTTATTTTTGAAGAAAAAAAACGGCACTCTTTGAGTGATTTTAACTATATGAAATGATATAAATATGTACATTTTCTGCCCCCATATCTTGAATTTTGTGATCTTTCTTAATGCATTTTAATAGACTGAATCATGCAGTGAAAGAACACTCTAAATGCGCACGTGCACTGACATGACTTCATCACATAATGTATGCGTGCACTCCATAGGTGTTTGGTTTGGTTTTTGCAAAATACTCGATAATGTCAAATTGCACATCGTTAAAACAACAATTACGATATTATCGCAGACGATATATATCGCACACCCCTA
>NW_015650017.1:119015-119521 GCF_001515625.1 Sinocyclocheilus rhinocerous | reverse complement strand
GTATATTATATATATTTATTTATTACATTTTATATTATCATCTCACACATGGATCGGCATTTTCTATAATGTCTAAATTCTAAATCAAAATACATATCTGATATGACTTAATATATAATTAGCATCAAACAAACAATACAATTAATATTCTCAAGGATTAAAGATTAAACGGAAAAAAATAAAAATTATTGCACAACCATCAATTAGGTGGCGATATACACCAAGCATGTAAATGACCATTGAACAAAAGAAGAAGAAAGAAACAGCATGTCACACTTTTTCTTAGCCTCCGTTTCCATAGCGACACGTCGATTCGTCGCTCTGTTGAGAATGTCTTGAGTATTAATCAGGAACATACTCTGTGTTGAATGAACTTACTCCCGGACGCGTTTTAGGAACCACTTACCTCGAGTAAGCAAGGTTTGGGGTTAAAGGGATAGTTCACCCAAAAGCATCCAAGATGTAGGTGACTTTGTTTCTTCAGTAGAACACAAACGAAGATTTTT
>NW_015650017.1:116870-118703 GCF_001515625.1 Sinocyclocheilus rhinocerous | reverse complement strand
AGGGGCGAGGTTGTGGTTAGAACGCTTGGTTGAGTGCATCAGACGAGACGATGAAGAAGTTCATCAAAGCCGGAACTAATCGAGCCGTTTGTGCCAGGCTGGGGAGAAAGGTATTTTAATAATGTAAATTATGTGAAAAATAATGCGTTTTTCGAACCACCAAGCATGAGAGCATGTTCTAGTACACCCCCAAAACAAAATCAAGACTTTGTAAAAGAGCATAATAGGACCCCTTTAAAAATAAATTGACATGATTGAAATTAAAATTATAAATTGAAATTGAAATAATACTATAGCCTACTTAATTCGAGCTACTTTAATCCTGTGACAAATAAAACAGCTAACCATTATTTAACATTATTGACTGAGCTGAACTCATGTCTGATATGTTTATTCCTCAGACTCTGTCCTCGGTTGTGGTTCTACTGAATCTGTGATCCGATTGGTCGTCACTGCTCTGGTGGGCGTGGCTGCTGTCGCTGCTGTTGCTGTTCTGGTTTATGACATCAGATCCAGGAGATGTGAACAGTATTATTGATTAGCCTACTGATTTTAAATATCTTTCTATATTCGTCTAACTCAAATACTTAAATCTGAACTTTGTTATTTTGAATCTTTATTTGAACCTTTAGTTTTTAGTCTGAATCTCAACATGTTTGATGTTCATCTCCTATATGTTCTATTCTATTCTGTAATAAATTTTTGATATGATTACAGCAGTGTTTCCTGTTCTTGCACAGATATTAAATATCCTGGTATGTTTGTATTCATTGATTGTGTTTATATGAAAATTAATCAGATTCAAATATAAGAGAACACTTTTCTACACACAGTTCTAGCAGGTGATCTGTTCCTGATCTATATATGCCATTAGAGAAACTCTGAAATCAGTCTGAGAGGAGAAACAATTGAGACCTTTGATAAGAAATGAACAACAAGCGAGCTGAAGACATGTTACAGAAGAGAGCAGAGCCAAACACTCTCAGGATCTCATCAAGCAGCTGCTGTAAGACACTTTTAACTTCTCTGATCATGTTATGGGGCAGTTTATATCGGTTGAAAATGACAACACTGAACAGAACAGGAAGCTGCAGCCTGGAAGTGTCAATGTTCAGAGTGTGAATTAATCAGCAAAAAGAGCTGGATGGTCACACTCATCAACACTGAATAAATAGGCGCTTATTTAGCTGACAGTAGGCTACAGAACAGCAGAATATGAACGCAATGTGTAAGTCTCTCGTTAAGCGTTTCCCTCGCGTAGAAAAGCATAAACACTTAATATGGCTAATGTATTAAGATAGTGTTGTTAAAATATCAAACTCTATATACAGTTTATTAATATAACCTTGAAGCTCACAGATAGAGGGCAAATATTTTTGTATTATGAGTTTAAATCCCAGATGCTTTTCTCATCTTGGCTGGTGATTTCAATCATGCAGACCTAAAGAGTGTGTTCCCAAAGATTTAGACTTTCCAACACAGGAAAACAACACTATAGACTTTGTTTACACCACCCAGAGAGGAGCTTACAAGGCCCTACCCCTCCCCCATCTTGGCACCTCAGACCACATCACTGCATCTCCCTGCTGAACGAGCCTGAACGCCTTCTTCGCTCGCTTTGAGGCACAAAACAGCACCACTGCACCAAGGTTCCACCTCCTCCCGGTGACCAGGTAATGACGCTGCCCCCCGGACAGCGTGAGGAGATCCCTCAGCAGGATCAATGCACGCAAAGCTCCGGGTCCTGACAACATTCCTGGGTGTGTACTGAGAGACTGTGCAGTGGAACTCACTGATGTCTTCACAGATATTTTCAACATCTCGCTAAGTCAG
>NW_015650017.1:110621-116795 GCF_001515625.1 Sinocyclocheilus rhinocerous | reverse complement strand
TCTTCATTAAGTTTGCGGATGACACGACTGTGGTGGGTCTCATTAGCAACAGAGATGAGACAAACTACAGGAGCAAGGTGAGCCGCCTTGCCGGGTGGTGCAGTGACAACAATCTCTCTCTGAATGTGGAAACACACACACACTGACCTGCACCAGTCACTTTGTGCAGCATTGTACTGCAAACTACCTCTCTGACAGTTTAATTAAATACTGTTCTCTGAGCTCTTTATCACTTTAACAGACTGATGAGCTCTTTTGCACTACATCTTTTTTTACTCCTTCCTTATTTGTATATTTGTATAGTTTGTATTTTATATATATTTAAACTGTATTTATCTGTATTATGTCTACTGTTAGTGTTAAGTGTTAACTGTATGCACCAAGGGTCTGAGAGTAAGGCAATTTCAATTCTCTGTATGTATGTGCTGTACATGTGGCAGAATTGACAATAAAGCAGACTTTGACTTAAATGGGTGACATTGGCGCCATCTTGAGTTTCAAACGGTAACTGAAGGTAAAAAAAATGGGCCTTTGAGAAATTTCTCAAATGATCTTCTTTTGAGTGCGTTTTTTCAGCTTTTGTTACTGTTATGCACGTAGTGAACTGTGACAATTGTTGTGTAAATCCACCATAACGTTATTTGAATTTCAGAAAAAAATTGATGCGGACCTCTACACTTCTCTTTCCAGAAGAAACGACTAAGGTAACCTTACATGTGCTTAAATTAGAGCTTCAAATGAGTTATTTTGCTCAGTTTTACCAAAATGCCAAAGTCAACAAATCTACAGATCAAAAGCCAGCGATCTCATTATAAACTCTAGCATATTTCTCATCAAATTTTCCAAAGACCAAATCTCAGTTAATCAAATGCAAATTTCTCCAAACGAACAATCACCTTTACTGGTTACTGTATGTTTTCATTAACTTTTACTCATGAATTTAGTTCTAACAACACAGGCAAACATTATAAACGTGATTTACTGGTTTTTGAGTCAAAAATGAACCCTGCAATGGTTTTCCTCCACTGTTTTATCTGTACAGAAGTGTGGTTTGATCTGTTGGGTGGATAAACAGCCACTGCTGGATGTATGTGGTTACTGTGTGTGTCAGTAGTTTAGTGTGATACACTAGTGCATATGCGCAAATAAAAGTGCATGCCTTCACTGCATGATTTAGCCTGTTTGAATGACCCCAATATTCAAGATATGAGGGGAAAAGTCTGTTTGACTTTTCATATCATTTATACTTTTCCTCATATAACATAGTTGGTCACGGGCAATATCACATTAGCAAGAGTGCTGTTTTTCACAAATACCAGCAGGATTGCAAATGTTATTTTGATTTCATACAACAACTCAGCAAACAAGAATTTAATATTGAGTTACATTATAGACATTATATTGTCCGTTTTTGCTCTATTTCACAACAAATATTGTTCCAAACAAATCCACAGAAGAACTGCTGCTGTGCAACACTTGGTACTAAGTATGTCCCGAGCCGATCTCAAGGATCGGGATCGGGCAGATCAAGCTTTTTTTTAACAGATAGTTTTTTTTATGACAGCTGTCATGCCGGTGACGTGCAGAAGGTGGCGGTATTCTCCTTCCATTAGATTTGCCAACCGCCATTAAAAGGAAAAGAAGATGCTCAAATGTGCATGTTCAGCCGCTATAAAAAATCAAAAAGAAGAGGAAATGTGCGTGTAAGGCTACGTTCCACTCCACTTTTAGACGCGCTCGTGAACTTCCCCAAGCACTTCCCCTCGGGGGTATCCCCGCTGCCATTTTGGAGTGCATTCCACTTTGTTAATTGGAAATTTAAAGGGAAGTTTATATGGACAGACCCTCAGCCCTTCGATTTTGCGAGTGAAGGGCATAAAAAAATTAACTGGAACGCAGCCTGAGATCCAGTGAGGTCTGTTCTCGTGCGTCACACACGTTTAAGCTTCTGTGTTCAATGTATTTGATGCACACTTTTGTAACGATCACGCATTCATTCATCGTTTACTTTTGTCTGCCGTCAGACTATCTGAGACGTTGCCATGGGTTGCGTCTTGCTTTGAATTCCATTTGGTTGACAGACTGGCATTCTGACACCGAGAGCTTCATGCTTTCTAACCATATCTCCACTTATTTACCTTTATGTTGCTTATTTACTTATATAATAAGTATTCTGCTTATTGTACATATAAAATACAAAAAGTTTACATCAGTAGTTAATGTTTTCATACAGTATGTGCAAATATATACATGGAGAGATATATGTATCTTATATATGCATACACACACACACACACACACACAGACATTTATATTACTTGTACTCTCTGCACAACTCTGTATACATTGGATTGATTTTAATAACTTTAATGTACTTGAAATGTGCATCCAACACTAGGAATATACACGTATTGGATCGGGACTTGGTTACGGCAGATACTCAATATTCAATGACTCGGATCGAATCGGGGGCACAGAAACCTGATCGGGACATCCCTACTTGGTACTGAATAAAGCTGTGTTTTTGAAAGAATCGGGTGAGTCAGTGATTCAATGACTCGTTTGTTCCTGAATTGGTTTAATGAATGATTCAATTACTTATTTGTTCACCCAAAACTGAAAATTTGCAGAAATGTTTCTTTTTAAGATGTTTTTAAATCATTATTTCTGTCTAAAATACAAGTGAAAAAGTCTGTCCCCTCTTGACCTCTCATATAAAACTTTTAGGCATTTTGGATTGTTTTGGCTTGTAAACAGTACTTGATTTATACATATTTCTCTCCTGATTCAATATCATGGATTATGGTCTCATATTTTACCTGGAAGCAACGGTTTGAAGTTAAAAACATCTTAATGATGGATTTGTTTCTTACAAACTTGCAGCTTTTGGCTTCTCGAGATGTTAATTGATGGACTATGGTGTGGATTACTTGTGGATTATTGTGATGTTTTTATCAGATGTTTGGACTCATTCTGACGGCACCATTTACTGCAGAGGATTCATTCGTAAGCAAGTTATGGAAAGAAACATTTCTACAAATCTGATGAAGAACTCATCTTCGTCTCTGACTGGCCTATGGGCGAGCATATTTTCAGCTAATTGTCATTTTTGGGTGAACTGCATCTTTTAGATGCAGCTTCGGTGTTTCCTCTGCTATGCAAAGATGGATTTTGTTGATACTAATTCGTCTTATTCTAATTGAATTTATTAATTCAATGAAATGGATATCTAATCAAACACTCCTGCTGTTAGTTTTCATGCAGGGCTGGAATTCATGTGAAAATGTAAGATCAGCAAAAGCTTATTGATTTTTTAATGATAAAGGAGATGGACGTGGGAGCGGAATCTGTGGTCACAGCCAGATAAATATCACAGTTCAGTCATGTTTCAGAGTGTTTTCAGACATTTTAAGTCGTGGTCACAGCCAGATAAATATCACAGTTCAGTCGTGTTTCAGTGTGTTTTTAGACATGTTACGCATCAAAACTTTGGGCTTTGCAGTGAACTGATGAAGAAAATGCTTCTCAAATTAGTTTTGAAAATGCTTCTCAAACTTTTTGTGTTTGTGGCGTCTGGTTGGTGAATTTGAAATTTGTTTTTATGGCTTCATTTGCTTCTGTTCTGGTACCATAAATAAATTATTGGTTAAAATAGAGATGATTAACATTCACTGCTATTCTCATGTAGAAATAAATTAGTGTGATTTTACTTTGAGATCAGGTTTGAATTCAATTCTTTGTTTTTCAGTTATTAAGTATTGACTCAAATATGAAGCTCAAAGTTATCATTCAATTTAAAAGTCTTAAATGGTTACATTTTAGTAAAGCTTCATCAAACTGACCTGAAGTGATTTTGATCTGTGACAAACTCTGTTCTGCAGGAGTGTTTGATGCTATAGTACTGGCATCAGAGTCAGTGATGGAAGGAGAATCTGTCACTCTAAACACTTATTTTACTCAAATAAAGCAGGATGATTGGATTTAGTGGTGGTTTGGGAAATATTTGATAGTTGATACCAATGTAACAGCCGGCAGCATGACTGTATTTGATGATGTTCTTGATGGGAGATTCAGAGACCGACTGAAGCTGGACAATCAAACCAGATCTCTGACCATCACAAACATCACAACTGAACATGCTGGAGATTATGAATTGCATACCAAAAACAGACCAATGAGGATAAGTTTAATTCTCACTGTCTATAGTGAGTTAAATAAATGTTCCCCATCAGGAACTCGAGCTGCGTCGGAAAACGCTATGGGAACGCCCCCAGCGTGACCACGCTCTGAATCACATGTGTAATCAGTCCAATGGAAGGGCGAGACGTCATAGGCGGGTGACGTAGCGACCAGGAAGCTATAAAAGCACGTGAGGTGGAACCGGCGTCAGCTTTCTGTCATTCAGCGAAGCGCTCTGTGTTGTGTCAGTCGCATTTTATGTTCTGTGAGTCTTATTTACTGTTGTTTGTCAAGTTGCACAATCAGTACATATAAGCTCAATATGGCAAAAAAGGCTGAGGGTAAAACAAAGCATCAGCGGTTTCTGCGAACTAAGCCGCCACCTCCACGCCGGAGCCTGCCTTCATTCATCCCTGCCTCTGATTATTACGGCAATGTGGCGGGGCTGGGTGAACGCAGTTATAGATCGATGCCCCGGTAGAACAGACGCTCGCGAGCTGTCTGTCTCCCGATGCGGCATCATCTTTAAAGGTTCCGGTCTTGCCCTCCAAGCCGCTGCGAACCACTTCAGCGCTGGTGGGCAAGGGGTACACGGCAGCAGGTCAGGCTGGTGCGTGTCTGCACACACTGGCTGTGTTGCAGGCATACCAAGCCGATCTACTAAAAGAGCTAGATGAAGGCGAGGAAGTAAAAGCAGATGATATTTCAGAACTGAGGAGAACCACTGATTTATCTCTCCGCGCCACCAAGGAGACCGCCAGTGCCATTGGGCGGTCCATGGCAGCTCTGGTGGCAGTGGAGAGACATTTATGGTTGACCCTATCTGATATGAAGGAGAAAGACAGGGTCTTCCTCATGGACGGCCCGCTTGCACCTTCTGGTCTGTTCTGGTTCTGGCGCCTTCTGGTCTGGCCGTCCATTCCGTCATCGACAGATACCAGGAGGCTTATAAACAGGCGGCGGCATTCCAGCGGTTTCTCCCTCGCCGTTCTCTAGCTCTGGGGGCTGCTGGGCGGGAGCAGCCCCGGCCGTGTACCAGCTCCTCATACAGGGAGGTTCAAAAGTTCCAGAGATCCAGGGCGCAGCAGTCTCCAGCGAGCACACATCTCAGTGTCTCGCCCGGAAACATAACGGAGCTGAGATGCTCGCCACCCCTTCGGGGGTCTCTAGAGCAGTTAGTTCGGTCGTCTCCTGCCGTTCCTCCGCCTCAGGGCACCAAGCTAGCAGCTCCAAGTACACCAGAGACCAGTTTCGAGAGGCTGGTTCCCTTAGTAAACTATTTAGCAGCGTGGAAACTACTGCCAAATGTGTCTCGTTGGGATCGCATTCAGTTCGGCGCACCGCCGCCTCCATTCAACGGGGTCTTTCCCACATTGGTGGGTCCCGAGCAGGCTCTGATATTAGAACAAGAAGTAAACACCCTCTTGAGGAAGGAGGCCATCGAGGTGGTCCCTCCTCATGACAGAGAGTTTGGGTTCTTCAGCTGGTACTTCATCGTTCCAAAGAAGGATGGAGGGTTGCGTCCCATTTTAGATCTGCATCAGTTAAACCGCTCAGTCATGCGACTGAAGTTCAAGATGCTCACTGTCAAGCAGGTCGTGTCTCAGATCAGGTCCAAGGACCAGGGTATGTAATAGATTACAATCAACCCAAAATTATTCAGACGGCTGTAGTATGACAGTATTTACACAACTATCAATACTTTGTTGGGCAACCTTTAGCCTTAATGACAGCCTGTAGTCTCCTGGGCATGCTGTCATCCAGCTTCATGCAAACCTGAACTTCAATTTTTTTCCCAGACTCGGTCTGAATAATTTTTGGACCCAAATTTGTATCAATTTTACTGGTAGTCCACTGTATGAAGAATTTTTGGGTATCATTTGTCACAGTTTACTTTATTTTGCTATCCTCACCTACATAAATGAACTATAGTGTCCTGCACCAAGTTTTTGTTACTTTCACTGTTCTTTTTTTTTTGCTCTTTGGTACATCATC